>NW_017671799.1:180143-242643 GCF_001879085.1 Nicotiana attenuata
GGTGGGGGTGGGGTGGATTGGTGAAGGTAAGGAATAGGGTAGGGAAGGTTGAGAAGGAGTTTTGGAAAATGTTTTCCCTCCTCTTGATAGGGAAAACATTTTCCTCCAATTGGAGGAAAATGAGTTGGTGAGGAAAATATTTTCCAAAACATTTAAGCCAACTAAACATGGAAAAATTGGAAAATATTTTCCGGAAAATGTTTTCCTTCATACCAAACACACCCTTAGTATTTAACACATCTAGCTCACCAGCTATGTGATGCGTAGATCCAGAATCAATTATCATTCTTTACAAGTAAAGCTTGCCATTAAGGAGGTTGCAATACCTGCCATGTTAACCTGATATTCTGGAGTCTCCTTGTTTAGCATGCTATAGGGGTGTTCATAGTTCGGTTTGGATCGGTTTTTCTCTTAAAAGAAACCAAACCAAGTAAGTCGATTTTTCAAATATTAGAACCAAACCAAACCAATTAAGTCGGTTTTTTCTCGATTCGGTTTATGTCGGGTTTTGTCGGATTTTCGGTTATTTATCGGTTTTTTCTTAAATATAAGACATACACTATACATTTAACAAAAGAAAACTACCAATCGAACTAGAATGTAAAGGTAAAGAACTATACTAAAAGTGCAAACTATTAACATTTACCATTAAATTTTTAAACTTTGTGTAAAAATATACATATATAGAGGTGTAATAATAAATTTGAAATAGCTACTCCTATAGTCGGTTTGGTTCGGGTTTTTTCGGTTATTTTCTTATTAAAACCAAAAACAAACCAAATTTGATCGGTTTTTAAATTCAAAACCAAAACCAAACCAAACCAAAAAGTATCGGTTTTTTTGGTTGGTCTGGTTTGGTTCGATTTTTCAGGTTTTTATGAACACCCTATCTGTCTATATTGATCCTCAGTGAAGTATGGTCCTACCTTTAATCCATCATAACTACTTCTTCCCTCATCCCGATGTGCTGATTTGTCATTATCTAAGACACCAATTGTCATGTTAGCTGCATATGGTTTCTTGTTTTTGAAATCAGTTGGATAGCCATCTAGTTTGTAGCAATTTTCCTTAGAGTGCCCAGGTTTGTTGCAGTAATCACATTTCACAAATGGCTTCTTTCCTTTGTACTGTCCCTTGTTATACTGCACAGTCATTTGCCCTCTACCTGTTTGCATAGCAACCGAATCTCCTCTGTTTGGAAAGACTGGATGTGCACTAGAATTCTAACTCTCATCCTCTATAATCAATGGGTGAGCTTCGTTCATTGTTGGCTCCACAGTCTTCATTAGGATCTGACGTCTTGCTTGATCATATGTCTCATTCAGACCACTTAAAAACTGCATAAGCCTTTGCTGCGGAAGGTGTTCAACATACTCATTCGAATTAGGAATATGTACCATTGCATCATACTCAGCCCACAATTCCTTTAACCTAGTGAAATATGCAGAGGCTGAATCTGTTCCCTGCGAAATAGTAGCAATTTCCCTATGCAACTGAAATATCCTCACACGATTCACTTTGCCGAATCTCTCTCTCAAATCCTCCCATACCAAATGTGCATTAGATGCGTAGACAATGCCGCTAAGTAAATCCGGAGACACAGTGTACATGATCCAGGGAAGCACGATTGCATTACACGTTTCCTAGTCCTCATGCAATTCAAATTTGAGCAAATCCTTTTTGCATGTCCCAAGCATAAACCTTAGCTTCCTCTTAGCTTGCAAAGCAATTCGCATTGAACGACGCCATAGTCCGTAATTTTCCGAACCTGTGAGCTTTACAGGAATCAGAATAGAACTAGGAGTGTCTGAGGGATGAACAAACAAAGGATGCGTGTGATCGATTTTTTCGGTCGCCATTGACGATCGTCAGTCACAGCTTCGCGAGGAAGACGACGATGAAATTTTAGCCAAATTGAATAAGAAAATTGCGGAATTACAACTCTTCACTGCTCTGATACCATGTGAGCTTGGTGAATCTGAGCTCAATTTCCAGAATCATCCAAGCAATTAGGTTTGAGAGTAGAAGGGGTGAGCTTAAGAGAGAAAAGAGGAATCGCAGAGAAAAATAAAATATGTATTTTGTAATGGATGAATACAACTTTACATACAATTACACACTAACTCAATTCTGTACTAACTTAACTAATTACTTAACTACTAGATCCCACAACTATAACCGACTAACTAACTCATCACTAACAAAACTGACTAATAGCTCACAATATCTAAGTTTAAGTGAAAAGTGTCAAAAAAGAAATTATCATCAAAAGATTGACTCAAAGAGGAAGAAATGATAGTTGATGAGAGCATGAATAAACTAGGAAAATAGAGAACGACGAGCGCACAAAGACACAAAAAAACACGTGTAAGAAAGAGAGAAGCTTTTATGGATGAGACAATGTGTAGACACGTTTGTGGGATTACCCGAGTTTTTGGAAAAAAAATATATGGAATCTTAACCTTGATTAGAATCTTGTTTTGAATTAACAAAATCGCAGCCATTAGTTTTAAATACTATGTGTCTTCTATTTATATAGAAACTTGAAAAAATGGAGAGAATGAAAAATGGAGAACAGCCGAATTCGGCAACTAGAAAAATGACATATATCTGCAATGATCTATAGATATCTCTAACGATATTGATCGAGCCCAAGAAACCTATATCCTCATCTGAATTTTGTTTTTCCTGTTTAATTTTGGGAAACTTACACAAATGTCCCAAATAAATCTCAACTTACCAACCTCTAGCCATTAGTCATAGATTTACCAAAACTAGCCAACAAAAATTGAAAAACCAAATAATAGGGTTCTTTCTCTCAAAGAATCACATGCAAAATCACCTTCCATATTTTTATGCGTGATTAGCAACATTAGATACAAGACGGAAAGGAAATTTCATGGACGGGGTAGCAAATAAGGTGATGAAATACAAAAATCTATACAATATTCCAAAAATCTAAACAAAAAAGGAACTTTTTCAATGGGTATAGTTGAAATTCATTGAAAATATATAGATAAGTCAATATACAAAATTTGAGGAAGATTGGAGGTGATTTGGACTGGTTTTGTATCAAAATTCGTAATTAAATCGAGTTCAAAAAAGTCTTCTGCGACACATGTATCAAACATGTATCACGCATGTATCACACAGACATGTATACATAGATATACATGTGATACACAATTGATACAAATATGATACATATGTGATACACAAATGACACACAGTGTGATACACATATCATTTTTTTTCATGTTCAGCTTTTACTTCGAATTTTCAATTCAAACCACCTCAAAACTTCACCAAATCATCCCAAAACTGAGATTCAAGCTCCTTAAGTTGTGCCCAATCTATTCTAATAACACCCACTCAAAACAAAGCACAAATTTGATATTTTTTGCTACAAATAGCTAATTGACTAATATTAGTAATATTTTATCAATTGGCCATTTTTGTAATGAGCTACTTATAAATGGACATAGCTGGTAATTTCCCTTTAATTTTTTTTTAATGAACCAAAAGTTAGGCAACCTTTCAATACTCATAACTACTTTTCATTTTTTACTTTTGATCGCATCTCTTCTTTTTTTGTTCAATGTGATGATTATTACTTACTCCTTAATTTACACGTCTTAATACTGCAAAATACGCAATCTTTTTTCTACTAAGGCAACAAACAAAAACCAAACTGTTATACCAAAAAAAGAACAAATACCGTAATCTTTAAGGCCTATAAATTCTGCAATTGCAAGCTACGCCAAAGTTTTTTTAAGAAATAAAATTTGAAAACGCTCTTCTCTCTTTGTATGATCTCTCACTCCTATTTCTATAACTATAATACTATATCATATTGATAGCTCCCTTTCATCATCTTCTCATCAAAGTTTTTACACATACTTCATTTCTCAGTATATATTAAAACTTAGATATGTCAACAACTTCAACAATCACAACCACCACAAAAACCCTACCATACCATTCCTTGCTTCTAGCCCAAGTTAAAGTTATACTCAATATTCATCTCATCAATAATAATAGTAACACAACAGTTTACTAATCAATACCTCATGAGTACAATTCCCTTGGAACAATAAAGTCTTTGAATTTTTTCTAGCTCATGGCAAACCAACAAGATTTGGCAGTTCATTTTCCAGCCCAGATTATTGTGAGTTTGCCTTATATTTTTTAGTATCTTACATGGGATTTCAAAATTCTATTAGGGTTTTGTCATTTTGTTTCGTTCTTGGACTTCTATGGTGCACACTTTTTCTCAGCGGCAAATTCAGAATTTAGAGTCAGCGGGATATGTTCTTTATGTTTACGTATTTTTTATTATTCTTTTCTCACACACACATAAAGGGTCGAATTAGACCCCACTCTAGATCCTCCATTGTTTTTTTGTTTTTGTTTTTGTGTTGAGATGTTGTTGGTTTATGTTTCAGAGAAAGAACAAAACTGGTGGACAACAAAAGAAAGAGGAACTTGAAAAAGAGGTATGGGTGTGATTCTGTGTACTTTTCTTCTTTGATTTCTTTTGCATGATACGTATTTAAAATATGACCAATTATTTACAAGTACTTGGCATATATAGGTGATGGTCATGTACCTTTGGCCTATATGCTCTTTTAGTAGGTTAGTCATACGAATGAATGTTGCTAAATTTGTTGGAATCCAAAGATATGCTCTTTATTTTCTTAGGATTACAAAGTCTATATAAGTAAAGCAATAAAAAGAGATTATCTACCATTATACCATAAAGATTTTAAATATCAGACAATTGGAAACTATCTTATGTGCATTAAGTCTAATTCATGGAGATTTCAAGGATTTATATCCCTTATTATTGTGTGTCCGGGAGCCTTGACGTAACTAGTAAAGTTGTTGTCATGTGACCGGAAGGTCATGCGTTCGAGGCGTGGAAACAACCTCTTGCAAAAATGCATGGTAAGATTGCGTATGATAGACCCTTGTGGTCTAGCCCTTTCCCGAACCCCGCGCATAGCGAGAGCTTAATGTACGGGCTGTTCTTTTATTATTCTGTGTCCTATCCTTTCTTACGGATTCCGAAAAAAATCGTAATTTTTGTCTCCGGCTTTGGGAGAACTTTACTTATATATAGGTGACCTACAAATCTTTGATACATTTCCAGAAATATAAGAACCACTTATTTATTTTGGTTTTTTACTCTCATTTAATTAGGTTGCTGAGCTTAGGAAAATGTTGAATCATGAACAAAAAGTGCATGAATTTCTGGAGAAGGTTCATCAGCGAAAGGACGGTTCATCTTTCAGCAGTCCAAATTACCTTCCTCCTAAGGTAATTTAATTAAATTTCTTGGTGTAAATTTTTATTGAAATTAGTATTTATGCCTTCAACTTTTGTGTGTATATCTAACTTTGATAGAATGATCTTCTCCTCTCCCTAAGATTTCATGATTAACACAAGCTTAGAAGAAAAGTATAGAAAAGTGAGATTTTCTTCAATAATTTAGTTACACGTGGAATTATGTATTTTTTTTGAGAATAAATCTCACTAAACTGCAAATCATAGCCTCTAAATTTACACTTAAAGAATGCAAATTTTTTTTGAAGAATTTATTTGAATATGAAGAAACTACCTTTTGTCATCAAAGGATCTGACGTTTACTTTCAACCTAAGCTTGATTCAACCAACCATCCTTATGTACCTACTAAAGTTACAAACTTTTTATTTTTATTTTTAATAGGATTTGGTAAGAAATTGGATCGATAACAAGCCGGTAATATCATCTAAATTGAAACTGAGGGAGTAATAGATTTAAGTTATATATGTATACTGATCGTGTAAAAAAAATTCACTATCAATATAGTTTAACATGTTATATCAAGTCTATTAATATATCATAGAGTTTTACTTGTAATTATTATCTTATAAGTGACGTGATAATGTATTTAAACCGTTAGTACATAACTCTGTACTAATTGGTACTGACTAAATTGCAAATTTTGTAGATGAAGGAGCTATTTGCAGAACTAGCCATGGTTGAAAATGAAATAGTTAAGTTGGAAAGCCAAATCAGCCAGCTACAATGTAATGTGAATAAAGAGAAGGAAATCAACATTACTGAAAAAACCAAGTCCAAACAATTTGTACCAAAGCTGAAACAATCGCAACAACAAGGAATTATCAACACTCCTCATAATATAACTTCATCACTTCCACCAAATCCAAACAAATTCAAAGGGCTAAATGATCAAAAGTTGCCATTTGAGACTAAGGCATTGCATTTCATTAGCAAAGCTATAAAAGGTGATTATGGTCTTAATGATTTCAGAATCAATGAGAAATTAATTATGAAGTCAAAAGTCAATATTAATGATCAGGAGGAAAATCAACTACATCAAGAAGTTAGAACATTTGGGGAGAGAATTTCAAGGAAAAGTGGGATGATTAAAACCCCTTCTCCTTTAAGAGAACCAAGAAATCCAACTCCAAGAGTAAGTTCTTTATTTATTTATTAATATTCTGATTCTTATTAATAGTATTTTCAAGATTTTTTTATGGGTTAATTTCAATCGAATTAATCGCAGTAAAGTCATAAAGTTAAACTTTTTAGACAAAAAGTACCTACTATCCCTAAATTTCCTATAAAATGCAAAATGTAAAATAAGCACTGCCACATCATCAAAATCAATTAAAATTAGGAACAATATCAGATAATTTTAATATTGTTTTTAGATGTATATTTGGTAATTTTATTTTATTGCCCTATTATTGCCCATGTATTCATAAAGAGTTTAGTTTTTAGGAATTTTAGACTAGACTTATGATAAACTTTGATTTTCTACTAGCCTAACACTAACTCTTCAATATATTTCTTGCTGGAAGTATCCCATATCCCATTGATAACGAGTGAGCCAAATAATTCAATTGTGGTAGTTGTTGAACCTTAACACATAGTTCCGGCAACAACAAGAGCCGCAAAAAAAAAAAAAAAAAATAGCATCGATAAATATACTACTAGAAAGAACGGTTTCAATATTTCTTTCTGATGATCGATTTGACAGTGTTTATTCGATAATTATTTTATATGGCAACTTAATTGTGATTTTCTAGCGCTTTTCAACTATTTTTATTTTACGCGAAATATTAGATTAGTTGATGAATATTTTTTGTTAAAAATTTAGTTTACTTTGCTGCAATAGTCCTTTAATCATGAAATTAACTCCAAATTTTGTATAATTTTCTTGATTCGGTCTATTTTTTTAATCT
This sequence comes from Nicotiana attenuata, assembly GCF_001879085.1. Classification (NCBI taxonomy): domain Eukaryota; kingdom Viridiplantae; phylum Streptophyta; class Magnoliopsida; order Solanales; family Solanaceae; genus Nicotiana; species Nicotiana attenuata. The sequence continues at coordinate 187,398 of NW_017671799.1, forward strand.
TTCAGAGAGAACGTAACGCAGAGATCCCAAAATTTATGTCAACTCCAACACACGAACTTCAACCAAAAGTAATGCCAAGTCCACTTCACACAGAAGAAGACACAATTCATCGTTGGCCACCAAATAAATTATCTGAAAACATTATGAAATGTTTGATATTTATATTTATAAGGTTGCTTAGAACATCAAGAGCAATGGAGTTAGAAAAATCAGGTCCTATTGCTAGGTCAAGCAATTTCTCTTTAAGTTTCAGAGCTGAACCAAATTTGAACTCGAAAACAAGCCTATTGATACAGAAAGATTCAAGACAACAAGATCCTTATGGTATTTTTGATTCAGAAGAATCAATTCCAAGAGATATTGGCCCTTACAAGAATTTGGTTAGATTTGCAAAAAGTTCTATGGAGGCAAAATGCATCTCGACTTCTAATTCCATCCCTCTATTTCAAAAGCTCAAGTATGTCTAAACCTTTAGAAATTTTATTTTATATATTTTTCCTATATGCAAGTTAATTACTTATAATTAAGTTTAACTTTTGTGCGCTAATAATGTAAAAGAACTTTAACACTATCATGTCGTCTAAAAGATAATTATAAGCAACTGTCATAATAAGTGGAATATTAATTACATGAAAAATAAAGTATGTTACCTGCAATTACAGTCAAACTTCTCTATAACAACCTTACTTTTTCTGAATTTTTTGGACATTATAGCGAAATGTTGTTATAGAGAACATATATTATAACATAGCACGGAAATTGATTCTATAAAAAACTTGGCTTTTATATAGTGAATGACTGTTATATATAGCGATGTTGTATAACAAGTTAAATTATACTTATAGCCTAAAAGTTTCTTTACATTCTCACCGCATATAAGTTAAATTCTTTTATTTTTCTGTTTGCAACATTGGTTTCTCTTCTAAATATTTTTTCTTGTATTTATTTTATAATTTCAGGCTTATGATGAACAGTCTACAAAATGTAGATTTAAGACTGCTGACTTACCAACAGAAGCTAGCATTTTGGATCAACATGTACAACGCTTGTATCATGCATGTACACTAGATTAAGCTTTTCTTTTTTTCGTTCCTTTCTAATTAAATATTAATATGTCTAGTTTAATCCAGTTATAAATTAAAGTACATATATCTTTTTGAATTCTTATTCCAGGGATTTCTTCAACATGGAGTTCCTTCCAGTTCTAATCCTGAAAAATTTCTGTCACTTATGAACAAGGTGATTACTTTCGTATTTTCATAATTCTGTTCTGGAATTAAATTTTCTTGATTAATTACCTATATATTACGTAGCAATTTGCGCAAGGATTGATCTATTTTTCAGGCAACTCTAAATATTGGTGGCAATACGATAAATGCACATGCAATCGAGCATTTTATCTTGAGAAAACCAGTAAATAAAGAGGTAAATTACCTTTCACTTTTACCAACTTGTTTTGAGACTGAGACGTAGTTTATTTGTATATTATTTCTTACATGGGTATGACATTTAAATAGGTCAATCGAAAAGGTGAAAAAGAGGATAAAGAAACTATAGTTCGTGGACTACATGGACTTGAATCATTCGATCCAAATATAATGTTTGCTTTATGTTGTGGCACACGTTCTTCTCCAGCAGTAAGTCAATTTACTACCATTACGTAGTACTGTTGCTTTTTTGTCCAAAATTATAGTATTAAATTGCACTTTTCGAAATATTTTTCTATATAAGAATAATATTAAATACTGTATGTTAGTGATGCTGAGATTAGTAACGTTGGGATTAGTTATGTTGGGATTGTTGGTTTGGTGTATTATTTCTTATGTTGGGCAGTTTTTTCTTTATACATGCTTATTCATGCATTAAAAACTATGGTATTGCTAATGTCATGGTTTACTATGTATAAGAATAGTACTGAATAAGACATATATAACTAATACAAGGTTTAAAAACACTACCAAACAAGAGATTAATAATACCAAAGCTAATACATATATTATTTTCTCTGATACATCCTACCAAACGGCCCCTCAGAGTCTTCCAATTCATTATAGTTTTTAGATATTCATTATTTCAAGAACAAATTTATCTTCACCCCATCATACTCTGAAAGTTGGTCTGATTAGTGTCTTATTAAGTGGACAATAATTTGGGTCTAGTACGACAATATAAGTTACAAAAATCAATTGTAATATATTTCCCCTTTTCTTATTTGAATGTTAACTTGTTAATTATAGTGGGAGAATATATTTTTACATGTTATAGCAGGTTATTTGTGCTATTTAATTTCATGTTACTACTATACGCGAACAGTAACTTGTACTTATCTTTTAAGTGACAATTTACACTGAATTTAAGCTCTAATGAAAATGAATGTGCAGGTGAAGATATATACAAGTGATGGAGTTACAGCTGAGTTAGAAAAATCAAAGTTAGAATATTTACAAGCTTCACTAATTGTAACAAGCACAAAGAAAATAGCTATACCAGAGCTTCTGCTAAGAAATATGAATGACTTTGCTCAAAATTTGGACTCATTAGTAGAGTGGATTTGCCAACAATTACCTACATCAGGTTCATTGAGGAAATCCATTGTTGATTGTTTCAGAGGTGTTAATGGAGGCAAAATGTCCACCATTGTTGAGAAGATACCTTATGATTTTGAGTTTCAATATTTGTTATCTGTATAACATTGAATTGTATTTTTTTGTTGAATAATTAGTCGTCATTAATTTGTATTTAGTGGAACTTTTCTATTACGTGCACATGTGAATAAAATTACCATAAGTGGTGAAACGAAAGGTGATCACATGTTGGAAAAATATTACATATCCTCTATATGTTTGCAACAAATTATGCCAGTTTATCATAATCAAGTGGTGAATCGAGGCAACAATACATAATACTTATTAATTAAAAAAATATTTGTGTGATAAAATGATTACAAAATGTCGTGTATATTTGTTATAGATGGAAATACTAGGTGTGAATAATTTTTTTCATTCAAATAGCAGCAATGGTCATTTATTCTTTTTTTCTTTTTAAGTTAAACTATTCAAAAATCGTTTCGCCAAAAATTAAATTATTCTTTCTGTCCCAATTTATGTGACACTTTTCGATTTTCGAGATTTAAACTTCTTAATTTTGACCATGCATTTGGAAAAAGAATTTTTCAGTTTTTGAAATAAAATTTACACATTTGGAAATGTCAAAATCAGCTATCCATGAAGCTCAGCCATGGATTTTTAGCTGATTGAAGCTGATATGATGAGTTTGAGTAAGTAGGTAAAACAGAGGAAGAAGATGGAGAGAGAATAATCCAAAAGATTCTATTTCTTCTTATGTATCACGTGTATCTGTACATGTATATGTATATGAATGAAAACCAAGACTAACTATGGTTAACTAACTCTACTACTAATCATAGTAAACTTCAGTTACAATCAGTACAACTAACTAACTGTCATTACAACTAACTATTACAACAACTAACAAAGTGACATTGCTTGGCTCAATACACTACAAAAAATTTATCTTTTATCGACCACTTCTTAACATAGGGATATGAATCCGATCGTTACAGGTATATTTATAATGACCAAAACTAGTTTCGGTGGTTAAAGACGATTCTAAATTCGACAATAACAAAAGGAAAATATCCGGTCCATTAAAATTAAGATATCCGGTCGTTAATGCTACTACAAATTTGGCAGAATTTTCCGAAACAAAAAAGCGCCAACAATCACCGCTAAGATCTCAGTTCGTTTTCTTTGCCCTATTCTAAGAACCCTAAGCCCCAAAGTGCAAAATGAGCACGACACCGGACTCTCCGCTACCATCGCCTTGTTGCTCTCCCTCTTCAATTACTGCTCGGTCTGTCTCTCTCTCTCTCTCTTTCTCTCTCTCTCTCTCTGTGTGTGTTGTGTGTGTGTGTGTGTTGTGCTTAATTGAAAGTCAATTTTACTTGGTTTCAGTTTTGTTGATTCCAGAGGTTTTCGCTATTATAAATTGGTGTTTTGTCCAATTTAGGATTTGTGATAGAAGAGATATAGATAATTTTGATTTGTTGAGAAAGGATGTTACTAAGCATCAACATTGAAGACACATTGATCCTTACATCAGCCTGCAGAGTAGTAAGGTTTTTGCAGAACCTTATCTGATTTTATTTTAATGGTTTCTACTTCTGTGTAGCATTACTGGAGTGGTTTTTTGTGCAGTAGTAGGAAAATATGATGTCAGATTGGTTAAATTCAGGTGTTTGAGGATGTTCACAAGCACAACAAGGCCAAAGATTGCTGGCTTATCATCGATGATCTTTTTTTATCTTTGATACCAAGTTAGTTTTAATTATCAGTCATTTTATTGTCTTATCATCAGCGGAAAGGTTATTATATTATAGCTTCATCCATTTTATTTTTATATTTCTTTTGTGTCACTGGTGATTTTAGTCATACTGATTATCTATATGAGTTTTTGGTTATCTGTCCTTTTCTTAGCAATACATTAGGCAAATGCCTAGGCCTAGTTTTTATATATATCTAAATCAAAATCAGAAAACAAACCAAAGTAATGTAGTGTGTTAAAAGATGTAGAGACATAATCTATGTTGAATACATAGCCCTTAATATCATAATTGAGTAAAATATACTCCACTATGGTAGTATATTTTGAACTAGTTGAGAGATGACAAAGCAATCTACGTAAGTCGTGAGTAGAAACTAGCCCTATGAATGCAGAAAAAGCATCAAATATCCACACTGCCCAGTAGGGAATGAGCATTCCTCGTCGCTTGATGTAATCCCATTTTTGCTCTTGTAACTAGTAGTGATATCAAGAAACCTCGCCGCATATAGTTAAAATCAAATACCAGTTCTGGTACCTTGTAGTCACACACATGTTTTGGTGTGGCCCTCCTTGTACGCATAGGATTTGTCCTCCACATTACATCACTGTTCCCTACTTGCAACTCCTGCGTGCCTGCATTCCTCCTTTTTTCTAGTGTCCAGCAAATGTGTGAGACTGTGAGTAGTTGTGGATGCATTGTTTGGTGTGGAAATCGTGTGTTTTCCAGCAGCAAAATGATGAAGCCTTTGTGAGGCACCATTCATTGGATGTAGCTCCCGTTTTTGAATGCCAAAAAAGTGTAACTTCCATGTTTATGTCACTCAGAATTCTGGGCAGTATGCTTCTCGAGTATTCTTTGTTCCTTATTTTCACCAGTGACATCCCTTTCTGGGAATGAGCACATAATGCTAATATCACCCATAGAGTTTTAATCACATGATGAGGGATGGTAACAATGGCGTTTTCTGTCATGAATGAGTCGGAAGTTTCTTGGCATGTTTCTCCTGTAAATACCTTCTTTTGTGCCCCTTCTTTGTAGCCTGATCTGACCAAGGTTATCTGTCTTTGGATATGCATATTTTGTTAATTTTTTCTGTTTAGATATCTGTGATATAGAAGATGTTGTGCCTTTAACTTATCGAATTAATTTGGTTTGGTGATTAACTTTTTCTTTTTGAGCGGTGGTGATCAACTTTGACCGAATTAGATTTCTTAAGTTGGTTTCAAATTGCCAATTGTTTCCTATTAAAGAAGTTCATTTATTGACAGATAGGCAATGAATTGTTAGTTGTCTACAATATCATTAGCTCTTTCTAATTATTTTATAAAAGTATCATTTGGGACTTTGACTAGTCTAGTTTGTAATCTATATTTTTTGGAGCTTGTTCTGCTATATTGAAGTGTTGAAACTTGGAAGGCCAAAGAGTTTAACTTCTCTGACTGAAGGAATACAAAGAAGCTGATGGTCTGTACCTAGTAACGATATTTTCTACGTATTAATAAAAGTCATATTCTTAAATATGTATGTAATTTAGGTAGTTTGTTTTATCCTTTTCATGTTTTTTCTAGTTAGTGTTGAAATAAATTGTGAATCTTATTAAACTGGAAAAACGGAAGCGTTGTTTATGTTAGTGATTTAATACAGAGAATTCAACGAAGTCATACAACAGGGGATGAAAGTAGAAAGAAATGCTTCAAACTTAAATTTATTTTAAGAAGAAAGACGATTGTTTCTTACTTATCTTTTGGGTTTAAGTTGTGCGGTTAATTATTTTTTCCATTGACTTTTGTTGTGATAAAAGAGCATAGTATCACAGGTTTTGAGAGCCAGCTCATTATATCAACTCAAGCACTATGGCACAATGTTATTGTTATAACAAGCATATCCCAATGGGATGAATCCATGGAAAGGTATTTCTTCAAAAACCAAATACAAGATGAATCATGTAATACTTCTAACCTAAATTCAATCTTTAATATTTAATATTTAAATATGAGTATCTCACATGTGTGTATGCACCTGGAGCTCAGAGAAGTCAATCACTTTTTGATTCAAAGCCTTGGGAAGTTTTACTTAAGGAGAATGGTTTTGATTGGAGGAAGACTTGATTTGGACTTGAAGCATTAACAAGTTCACAGGTCTGGATTTTTCCTACTCTTTTATCACTTGTGATTGCTTGTTAATAGTATTTTAGGTTAAGTTTAATATTCTGTTTATTTATGATTCATTATATTTATTAGGGGCTTTTATACTTCCATTCGTTACACTTTTTTGTTAATTTAAAAAATAGTCATGTTACCAACCCTTCTCTGCCTTGAAATCTTAGGACTTCGCTAGCTTGAGGTCCAAATTTCATCCTACTTAAACATAAAAGATAACCTTTTGAAACTATTCATTAGCTGCATCAAGTCAATCAAACAATATTTACTCCTATTGTTTAGTTAATTTAGTGATTAAAATTTTTATTTATCTTCTAAATAAAGTAGCTAGTAGGAGTTTTTCACTAAACTTACATGAATTTATTCTTTAACAGATCAAGAATTTGAAGTCCGACGAACCTGTTCTTGAAGAAAGTGCGGAGCAAATTGAAGCACAACAGTATTTTTGTTTTGTTAGTGGTGTTTTAAAGATGTTGGCATTTGTACATTCTACTATAGTTCTATTATCTCTGTTTGTAGAGTTGATAAAAGTAGTGTCATGCTATTTGTTTAGGTATATATTCTGACAGGGTGATCCTTTAGTTCTTTGTAATTAACAATGAAACATTAATAAATTTTAATTATTTTGTATATTTTGAGATGTAGGTGCTTAGTATGTATGTGTGAGAATGTATATCAAATAATGATTACTACTGATAAAACTACAGGGAAAAAACATAACTATATGCATTGATTTTTATTAAAATTCATATTAGTGAAGGGAATTGTGGTCTTTGTAACTCTTAATGACAAGATTTTCTAATGGTTAAATTGGCATTAACGAAGGGAACTTTGGCAATTTACGAAGGAAAATTCGGTCGCTAAAGGAAATAACGACTGGAAGATTTGTTGTCGTTAAAGGATATTTAACGACCGGATTGAGATCCGGTCGCTAACTTTTAACGTCGGAGCTTTTAACGACCGGATATTTTTTGTTTTTTGGTTGTTATTGACTTATAACGACGGGATTTGGATCTTTAACGACCGGATTTCCCTTCGTTGAAGGCCATTTTTCTTGTAGTGATACTCCCCCTCAAGCTGGAGGGTAGGAACAAATTTTCTACTCCCAGCTTGCTCAATAGATGATAGTGTGGTGCTTTCCCAAGGCCTTGGTAAGTAAATCTGCAAGTTGATCCTTAGTATTAACATGATGAGTTTGGATGAGACCTTGCTGCAATTTCTCTCGTACAAAATGATAATCGATGTCAATGTTTGGTCCTCTCGTGAAATATTGGATTGGCAGCTATCTGTATGGCTGCTTTACTGTCGCAAAAGAGGTCTATGGGCAATTTCACAGTGATGCCTAACTCCTTAAACAGACCCACAAGCCAATTCAGCTACTGTTGAAGCCATGCTTTTAAACTCTGCCTCTGCTGAACTTCTTGACACTGTGCTTTGTTTCTTGGATTTCCAAGAAATAAGTGATTCCCCGTACTTCACAATGTACCCTGTGACTGATTTTCTGGACTGTGGACAGGCTGCCCAGTCGGAGTCACAATAAGCAACCAAGGAATGAGAGTTTGCAGAAGACATCAGTAATCCCAAACCTGGAGCATTCTTCACATATCGGATGACTCTTAAGGTTGCATTCATGTGTGACCTCTTAGGTTTGTACATGAATTGGCTCAAGACCTGAACCACATAAGATATATCAGGTCTGGTCATGGTAAGGTAGAGCAACCTTCCTACAAGCCTTTGATAGGGTTCAACATCAGCCAGAATAGTATCCTCATCATCCTTGGTCTGCGTAGCTTCATCAAATTCTACTGATGTGAGCTTCTGATTAACTTCCAAAGGTGTAGACATCGGCTTTGCTCTCCCTAGCCCTGAATTAGATATCAAATCAAGGGCATATTTGCGTTGATTCATGAGGATTCCGGCCTTACTTCTGGCAAATTCTATGCCTAAGAAGAATCTGAGCTCCCCTAAGTCTTTCATTTTGAACTTCTTCTGAAGGTTATCTCTAGCAACTTGAATAAGTTGTTGATTATTACCTGTCACCAGAAGGTCATCTACATAAACTAGGACAACAACTAAAGCATCACCTCTCCTTTGTGTAAACAAGGAATAATCAAAGTGGCTTTGGACAAATCCCAGGTCTTGGAAAGCTTATGTGAGTTTCAAGTTCCATTGTCGAGATGCTTGCTTGAGCCCATAAAGTGACTTTCTCAATTTACACACCTTGGCTCCAGACTCCCTCTTGGTGCCAAAACCCTGAGGAAGATGCATGTATACTTCTTCAAAGAGATCCCCCTGCAAGAATGCATTGTGCACATCCATCTGATAGATGTGCCAATGTTCTGAAGCAGCTGCAGCTATGACTGCTCTGACAGTCACCATTTTAGCTATAGGAGAAAAAGTCTCCTTGTAGTCTAGACCTTCCTTTTGGCTAAAGCCTTTGGCTACAAGCCTAGCCTTGAACCTTTCCACCTCCCCATTGGCTTTGTATTTGACTTTGTATACCCACTTGCATCCTATAGGAGTTCTACCTTTAGGCAAATCAACTATATCCCAAGTCTTGTTGTCTTCCAAAGCTTGAATTTCCTGCTGCATAGCAGTGACCCATCTTGCATCTTTGGCTGCCTCATAGTAATGTTTGGGCTCAAAAATGACTGATTGTGCAGTAAGACATTTTACATATGAAGGGGATAACCCATCATAGCTCAGATAATTGGACATACGATATGCACAAGAACTTGTCACATAATCCTACATCCATCTGGGAGGGCCAGTTGTTCTTTGGGATTTTCTAACTGCAATTGGTTGAACAACCTCTACATGTGAAGGAGGCTCAACATCCTGTGGTGCAAGACTATCAAGTAGTGCTTCGGGAGTTAGTAGTGAATCAGCATCATCAAGTGCAAAGTCATTGGTAGAAGTAGGTGGATTCTCCTGACAACATCAGAAACAGGTGAGACTAAATGCTCATCTGTTAACTCAAGGACTGGAAATAAGGGATTAGGCATCATCTTCATCTGTTTAAAAGAAAACACCTGCTCCTTAAACACCACATCTCTACTGATTAGAAACTGCCTGAATTGCAAGTCATACAGTTTATAGCCCTTCTTTGTTGGTGAGTAATCCCATAAACACTGCTGGCAATGCTCTTGCAGAAAACTTGTCTTGCTTTCTTATATTTGCAGCATAACATAAACACCTAAACACCCTAAGGTGATCTAATTATGGTGTAGTGTTAAAGAATACTTCATAGGGGGACTTTTCTTTCAAGGTTGTAGAAGGCAATATATTTATTATGTGTACTGCTGTAAGAACACACTCACCCAAAATCTTAAGGGTGCTGCATATTGAAATCTCAAAGCTCTAGCTGTTTCAAGGATGTATCTGTGTCTTCTTTCCACTATGCCATTTTGCTGCGGAGTGTAAACACATGTAGTTTGATGTACAATTCCTAATGTCTCAACTAACTGCTTCATATTTGAATTAACAAATTCAGAACCATTATCTGTTCTCAGGATCTTAACAGAACAATCAAACTGAGTACTGATCATAGAAAACAATCTTTTCATTAACCAACAAGTCTCATCTTTAGCATTCATCAGGAAGAGCCAATTAATTCTAGAGAAATCATCCACTACCGTAAGAAAAAATCTCTTGCTATCATAAGTGGGTACTCTGAATGGTCCCCATACATTAGCATGCAAAAGATCAAATGGTGCCTTAGCTCTACTAGTACTAATTGGAAATGGTAATCGAGTCTGCCTAGCTAATGGACAAACAGGACACATTGCACAATCACTGCTCCTGTTACTAGTGTGGAGATTTTTGAACTTATCAATCCTCTTAAGCTTCTCCATAGGTAGGTGACCAAGTCTCTGGTGCCATGTCTCCAGTTTTATTGTATCTTGACTAACTGATATAGAAGTAGGCATGGTTGTGGTATGTACAGTTGGTGTAGTAAGCTTCCTCCTGCATATGCAATCTTTGAGTATGTACAGTCCATTTGTGTCACTACCAATCCGCAACACCTTCCGAGTGTAGAGATCTTGAAATACACATATATCAGGAAAGAAAGCTACCAAACTAGTGTTGCTGGGACATCTTCAGCTGCAAAATTAGCTGTTGTCTGGGAATTGTACTTCTTCCTGAATTTGTTATCTTTTGGATATCCTACTACCCTGTAGCAAGTTTCTTTTGTGTGGCCTTTCATGTGGCATACATCACACTGAAGATTGTAATTTTTCTTTGGCCTCTGCTGATTCCTAGACCTATTCGTCATCAGCGCTGCCATCTCACCCCCATCAACAGTGGTAAAGGTGTTGGACATTGTCCTCTGACTCTCACGCTTCATTAACATAGAATAAGCTTTGTTCACAGATGGAACGGGAATCATCATCAAGAGCTGGCTACGTGCTTGTTCATAAGACTCATTCAGTCCCATTAGGAATTGTAGAAGCTTTTGACGCTCCATGAATTGAACAAATTCACGAGAGTTAGCAGCATCACGACCAGCAATTGGTGCCAAACTATCAAATTCTGCCCAAAGCACTCTCAATTTTGAGAAATAAGTCGAAATTCAACTAGTGTCCTGCCTAGAAGTAGCAATTTCTCTGTGGATCTGAAAAATCCTAGAGCAATCCACCTTATCAAATCGCTCCTTCAAATCGTCCCATACCTCATTAGCATTTGACGAATAAACCATCTCACTCAATAATTCTAGAGAAACATAGTTCATCAACCAAGACAATACAATCGCATTACAACGTTCCCAGAGATCTACGAGATTTGTACCGTAATTCTCCCTTTTGCATGTGCCGTTAATGAACCCTAGCTTGTTTCGACCTAGGATTGCAATCCTCATTGCCCGGCTCCACACAGAGTAGTTTTTCGGTCCTCGTAATTGCAACGAATCAATACAGCTCATGAATTATCATTTGAATTCAGGAAAAGCGGATGATTGTGACCTAACTTCTCTGGTTCAGTGTTATCGACAGTCGGCATTGTTGATCTTCCAAATTAACTTGAAGAAGACTAAAATGGACGAAATTGAAAACGATAAGACCACACTAATGGCCGTGTGGCTCAGATACCATGTCAAAATCAGCTATCCATGAAGCTCAGCCATGGATTAGCTGATTGAAGCTGATCTGATGAGTTTGAGTAAGTCGGTAAAACAGAGGAAGAAGATGGGGAGAGAATATTCCAAAAGATTCTATTTCTTCTTATGTATCACGTGTATTTGTACATGTATATGTATATGAATGAAAATCAAGACTAACTCTACTACTAACTATGGTTAACTAACTCTACTACTAATCATAGTAAACTTAAGTTACAATCAGTACAACTAACTAACTGTCATTACAACTAACTATTGTACAACTAACTAAGTGACATTGCTTGGCTCAATAGGAAACTATGTAAACATATTATAAGTTGCAATAATTAATAATTCAAAATATTTAAAAAGCATTTAAAAAATTACGGTAAAAAAATAATTCATTTAATTCTCGAAAACCAAATACCTTCACATAAATCGAGAGAGTGAGTATATATTTAGAATATAAATGAAGAAGGTAGAATCTAATACAAAATTGAGAATATTCGGATTATTATTATAGGTAAACTGTAAATTTATGTTATTAGAATGATGACAAAAATTGGATATTAAAACTGAATATTTCCAAATTATTTTTTAAGGTTGTACCATTTTATACGTACAATAAGATAGCCACACCACTCCTCCACGTGTCACCTTTTCCGGACACCAACCTAGGACTGGGCATAATTTGGTAAATACCGAATTACCATACCGAAATCGAAAATTTTGGTATTTGGTATACGGTATTTTGGTATTTGGTTTAAGTTTTAAAACAAATTGGTATTAGGTATGGTATTTGGTATTTTAAGATAAAATACCGAAATACCGATACCGTACCGAAATATATATTATATTACACAAAACACATATTATTAATTATAACATAAATATAAAAAATCTAAAATTTTACTTTCCTTTATTCTCAAAGTTCATCAATTAACTCTAAACAAGTAACAAGACATTTCTAATGATCAAATATTCTTTTATGTATAATTTTCTCTATTTGGATCGATATTTGCTAGTTTTGGACAAAATTTTTGTCAACAAACATTTTCAGTTTTGTATTTTTGAGTACTTTAATTAAGAATATTAGAGTGTATGGCTTTATGCACAAGTTAATATTCAAACCGAATAAATCAAAGTTACCGAACCGAATAAGCCGAAACCGAAAGGACAAAAACCGAACCATACCGAATTTATTTAGGTACGCTAACACCCCTACACCAACCCCATAATTCCAATTTGCTTCTGCATGTAACTTCAATTCCGTCTCCACTCTCTCTGTCAAAAGACAAAATCTCCCACTATACAGAGGCAGCTACAACCTACAGCTATCGCCTATCTGCACTCTGCAGCTTCATTCCTTTTGGTTTTTTTCTTTTCCACGTGCCGTTTTCTTATATGATACTCTGCTACATGCATTAAATGTGTAAAACTTTTCTGGGTTTTCTTTATTTTCGGTTTTTCTCTCAACGAATGGTTCTTTATGTTTGAAAAAATAGTATGATCAGAGCCTTTTGTTCTTGTTTATGCAAGGTTTGTTCTTTTCCCCTTTTCTTTTCTGGTTTTTGTCTTCAGGGTGTCTCAATTAATTATTAAGTTATTGCATTTGCATGTATTTTTCTGATAATTCTTGAATCATTACTTGTCCACGTTAATCTTTTAGTAGCTTTTTATATAATACCCAAAATTGATTGCATAAGAGAAAATGTGATGTTTTAAAACAAGTTTGTTTTATTTTAAGTTCATGTTGCTGATGTTTTAGTTCTTCGTATGGCCTGTTAGTATCGAATCTCTATTTTTTTAAAAGGTATATATTGTGAGACTCTGAAACTTTTTTAGTCACAGTTTTGTTCCATAACTTGTGGATTAAATGATTTTATTTAGTTGATTATGCATTTTCTTATGCTTCTTGATCTTGGACCTGAACAATTCTAATAAAATGTTATTATCTTTCTTTATGGTACTCATTTTAGCAATCTTTGGAGTTTCTAGTTCATGTTTGAAGTATGGCTACATCAGTTATTGTTATTATTAATATTTTTGGCTCCATATTTCTGGAATACAAGGTATATATGTATATGCCTAAAGGATGTTATTTAGTTGGTATTTCCAAATGGATAAAATACACTGTTACTTGTAACTGATTAGTTATTACTTCATATGTACATATTATTGGTTCTTTTTGCAACACTGCAAATGCACATCATTTCCTTTACTAATATACCATGCTAAGGCTGCAATGTTTTATTTTGTTCTGTTTCTGGTAGTCATTCTCAAGAAAATGTTAGGAAAAGTTGGACAAAAGTGTAAAATGCAGAGTGCTCTAGATTCATTGCAATACAGCTCAAAGATACCGAATGCGAGTGCAAGCATCTTTCGACAGGAGCCAGAACAGGTACCTAAACTTTCAGTTGTTCAAGAATATGCTGCACATTCTGATCAATAATCTTTTTTTTTTTTTTTAATTTTATTTTGTTTAAATTTGTATGTTTTTATAGGTCGTAGGCAGCGCCTCTGATTATTTTGCATCAGAAGAGGAAGCCATAGGAGTGGAACATTTATTAGCAGAACCTGAGTATGATGATATAGCTGATACTCTTCTAGATCTTAAGACATGTACATTCAGTGTTCCAGAGAGCTACTTTAAGGATTTTTCAGCTCTAGAGTCTGTTGATCATGGTAATTAGTCTTATGAACTTGAGCTATGTGAATCAGATCAGAGTAAATAGCTACTTACAGTGGTTGCTGATTTCTGTTTATCTTTCTTAGTTTTTCCATATCTAATACTATATTTTGGTCTCTGATATTTCACCTAGATGCACTTCCCACAACTCTTACCGAAGTGGATGTAACGAGGGAGAAGGTATGTATCCTTGTGAGCAAGGCATATTTGTTAAGTCCTATTTGTTTTCTCTTTTTATGTTGTTCCATAGCTCTTTCATTGTCATTGATTAGTTGAACATACCTGATTTTTCAGCTTCTTGATGGATTTTCAAACGGATATGACGAACATTATTGCTCCATTCCATGTGAAGATTACCTTTTGGGTAAGCAGTTGTTGCATCTCCCGTTATCACGCACGTCTACTCTTTCCTTTACCTACTTTGTTTCTCTCCTAATTAAATATCTTTTACCTACTAAGTTAATTATAGTCCCGCTTTTCTCTATTTATCAGATATTGAAGTTGAGGAAGAGACTCCCACCCTCAGTGATGTCAATATATCCTATATGGGAAATGTGAAGTTGGAAAACCAGCTTGCTGATTCAAATGGAAAAATTTGTGGCACTGATGTGTTAAAGTTTTCTGATCCAAGTAACTCATCTGATTATGATGCTCTACGATTAGACAATCACAATTGTCTGGGATTTGATGACATGTCAACTGATAAACTACTCGAGGTTTTCAGTAAGATGTTTGGACATCAAACTTCTGTCACGGATGAGGAATGGATGAAGCACCACATAACATTTGGTTCGCAAAACCAGGGCATGAATTGCTCTCTAGATTCGAGGGAAAATGAAGGGGTTAAAGTCTCATCAGCAAGTCGTGAAGAGCTCCTTAAAGCATCTACTGCCTTTGCAAGTGTATTCAATTTCCGAAAAAAGCCAAGGGTTCAACATGTGAAAAGGAGAGAACATATCCAATGGAATTCCTTCAAATGCTTATCTTCTACAGCAGCTGAGGCACAAGATGATTCTTCTGGCACGATTTCTGACCAGTCCAATGATAATACTACATCTGAAGATGATTGGACTATAGGGACTGAGACCCGAGGCACTAACCAAAACAGAAAACATAACTATTGGTCAACACCTGAGGTCCTAAAGCTGGTGGAGGGTGTATCTCAGTATGGTGTGGGCAGATGGTAGTAACTGTCTGCGCATCGTAGTCCACCTCATCTGAAGGTAGTAACTGTCTGTTAGTACTATCATATAGTACTTTTCTGCTTTCCATATATTTTTGGTATGATTTTAGTCCCTTGCTTCTGTCAGGACAAATGGCGGAATCTTTTGAGGGCTAGCCGCCAACGGTTGAATAGCCGGAGAGGGGTATGGTATTCCTCCTCCTATCAATTGAAACCCTCTAATCTGTCCCCTTTCATTTCAATTTTGATTCAAACATTCACTTTTATGATTCTTTGCACATAATTAATATGAATATCATGTTGCAAAGCCACATCCTTTTCCTTACGAGTGTGTCATAGTATTGCAGCTACTGCTCCCTTTAACAAAAAAAAAAAAAAAAAACAAAAAAACCCAGTGTAATTCCACAAAGTAGGGTCTGGGGTAGAGTGTACGCAGACCTTACCCCTACCTTGTGA
This sequence comes from Nicotiana attenuata, assembly GCF_001879085.1. Classification (NCBI taxonomy): domain Eukaryota; kingdom Viridiplantae; phylum Streptophyta; class Magnoliopsida; order Solanales; family Solanaceae; genus Nicotiana; species Nicotiana attenuata. The sequence goes on from NW_017671799.1 coordinate 203,325, forward strand.
AGATAGAGAGGTTGTTTCCAATAGACCCTCGGCTCAAGATAAAAAATAAAAGAAGCAGACACAACACGTAGTAACATCAACAAGATAAGGTGATAGGGAGGGTGATTAGAATAATCGTAGCGAAAGAATCAATCATAAGGTAAAAGAAACCTACGGATACGAAGGTATGAAAATAAAAGATTAAAACTAATGCTACCGACATGAAAATGGGACACTCCCGCCTAACTAATACCTTCTACCTTAATTCCCAACTTCCACACCCTTTAACAAATAGAAAAGAATTTATGGCAAAAATCTAGTTGTGGATTGGTATATTTAAGTCATTTGCTACTCTAAATTTCCTTTTTTAGTGTCTTTTTTTGTTAAAAAACTACAACATTTGCAGGTCGCGGCAAAGGAGAAGCATGGTTGGTCCTCAATTCCTCAGCATGTATTAAACCACGTTCGGGAGCTTGCTGCCATCTATCCATATCCGAGGAAACGTAAAGCAAGAGTTTTGCCAACAGTATTTGTTGCCTCTGCTTCAACAGAGTCCGGTAACCAGTGCTTCTCTATGAACGCGTAGAATGCATTGAAGCTCACATATTAGATAGCAAGATACTATACAAGAAGGATCATACATGTGAAAAAAGATACATACATTTGAAAGAAAGATTCCGAATATTTTTGTAAGTAACAAATCTGGAGTTCATACAAGTTCAAACTAGAGAGTAAAGACTCATTGCTAACAGATTGTAGTTAATTTTGTTCTAGTCTAAAATCGTTTTGTCAGAATACTTATTAACATTTTAAGGACTGAAGAAAGTGGTTGCAATTATCTTGTTGATTCATGTGTACCAGCAAATGTTTCTACATGATTTCATTAGCAACCCTTTTCCCATTCACGTTTTACTTTTTCTTTTTTAAAACTTATTATCTCCAATATTATGTACTAAGATTGTTGTTTAGATAATAATGCACAAGCGCCAATGTGATAGTAGACAAAAGTATGGCAAGGATGCATGATTTCCAAGAAATGTTCAATGGTCTTATGGCTTAATAGTCTTTCCTTTGCATACTTAAAATGCTTAACGAAAAGGTTGATTAGAACAAACACCTCATTTATAAGTTCCAGGAGAGATGAGAGTGATAAAAAGATATAGATATTGGGCCTAATTCAACCCTAAAAGTTAGTTCATGAATTGTCCAAGCCATATAAGGTAACCAAGTCCCCCATCCCTTGGGAGACTCAACACCCCCACCCCGCACGCAGCGGTCTGCCAACCGGTGAGAGGACAATATAGATAGAAATTCAAAAATAGCCAGATTTACCACTGGTCGTTGAAAAATAGCCAAGTTTCAAAAGTTATCGAAATTTAGCCACTTTAAATCTGAGCGAAAACACTGTTCAAAATCCGGAAAAATACGCCCGCAAATTTTACGGGAGTTCCAGCATAAGTATGCTTGAACTCCCGTCAATGAAAAATAGCCACTATTTTGCTGCAACAGGGACCGGTCCAGTATAATATACGGGAGTTCTGGTGCATTTGTGTACGAACTCCAGCATATTATGCTGGACCGATATACTTTGCTAACTCCTGTAAAATTTGCGGGAGACTGGAGCACCAGTGCTCCAAACTCCAGTATATTATACTGGACAATTATACTTGCTGGAACTCCCGTAAAATTTGCGGGAGTTCCAGCATAGTTATCCTGGAACTCCCGTAAAATTTACGGGAGTTCAAGCATACTTATGCTGGAACTCCCGTAAAATTTGCGGGCGTATTTTTCCGGATTTTGAACAATGTTTTCGCTCAGATTTAAAGTGGCTAGATTTCGATGACTTTTGAAACTTGGCTATTTTTCAACGACCGGTGGTAAATGTGGCTATTTTTGAATTTCTCCCTCCATCAATGTAAGAGCTAATTTCATCGGACCAAAAACCAAAAATAAGGCCTAAAGCCCAATTATCATATGAATATATGCCTTTTCCTTCTCATATATTGAATCCCGATGAGATCTTGAAAGACCAAAGAAGCAAACAGTATTAGTACTCAATTCTTTCACAGAGCTAAAAAAATGGCGAAATCAACTGTGTTGTGGTTATTAGTAGTATCAGTGACTGTGTTGTTGTACACATCAACATTTGCTGAAGCTGGAGAAGGAGATGCCTCTGCCTTTGTCAAGAAAACAATTTCTTCTCATTCCATTGTTATCTTCTCCAAATCCTATTGCCCGTTAGTTTTCTCTCCCTTTAAATCTCCTTTTTCCTGCCCTTTTTGGTGGGTTTTTTTTCCCGCTTATTTGATTATGCTTTCTGTGTGTTGTTGCATTTTTATGGTCTTTGATTGTTGTTTCTGATTGATCTTTCTCAAATTGATATGATAAATTGCAAATTGGAAGACCCTTTTAGGTTAGAGCTACTCTTCCAAAAGCGAGCATAAAGTTTGTGTCTTTGATGAATTTGTAACATTTTTTAGAATAAATAAATGTAAGTTACATTATACCAAAAAAAAAAAAAAATGAAAAATCGGCCCCGGGCTTTGATCTAGTGGTGAGAGCACAATGTATGATTTTGGTTTGCGTAGTCGAGTTAATTATTGGATGGATATATGTAAAATGTGTTCTTCTGTTAAGGTGATTTAGCTCTTTTCTTGATTCACTTTAACATCAGACTTTTTTTCTATTTAGCTGTCTTTGACTTATCAATTGTAATAAATATGTGTCTTTTGATTATTCTGCTAGGTTATAATTGAATCTTAAGCTGTGGAAATCAAAAGTAGAGAAACTAAATATGCTGTCTCCTTTGTACTAAAGTTGTTTGGACTTGCTAGCTTTGGTGCGCGTCAATTGATAATTGAATAGTACATTACATCAAATTATAAACAGAAATTTAGTTTAGCTTGCCCTCATATGATGTCTAATTGAAGAGCCGAAGGAGCTATCATTTTCCCTAAAGGGTCACGTGCAAGCAAAGAGATGAAATATATTGGTCATACATCACACGGTTGAAATTGAATTGGAGTGCGTGTGCTCAAGTATTTGAAGAAAAGGGTATGCTAAGAACATAGTATTTGAGTTTTGAATTGCTCTGGCTTTTATGGTTTCATTATTTTTGTGGTTCTATTATTATTTATATTGCAAAGTCATGCACCTAGAGGGAGGGACAGAGATGAAGTTGGGTAGGATTTGGTACGACCGCATTTAAACAATGTTGTGGGGGGTTTTTCTATTTCTTCAAAAAATAAGAAAATGTTAATACACACGTGGCACTGTGGCATTTTAATAGCTAGGTCTAGGCCATATTGGATCTCCGCTAAAAAATAAGGGTAGATTTGAATACTTTGCTAACGGTAGGGGTATATGTCCTGAAAGTATAACGGAGGTTAAATGTAGACAATATTTGAAAGTAGAGGGTTAAATCTGACCCTTTCCCGTTTTCCTATTTGAGACCTATTTTCTACATATTCAACTTCTTTAAAGTATGTACAATGTCACGACATGCAACACTATTTATTTCTGTTTATTGTATGTTACATTAACAGTTTGCATCAATTTTCTATTGCTCTGCAGATACTGTAGGAAAGCAAAGGCTGTATTTAAAGAGTTGAAGCAAAAACCTTATGTTGTTGAGCTTGATGAGAGAGGTATCACTTTCATTGCCCCCAATCTCACCGCCAAATTTCCTTTCTCAATCCTTACATGTTGTTTGACAGGATTATAGCTACCAACCTTCTAAGTTTTCTCAACTGTTTACAATGGATTTCAGTTGCTAATAAGAATTGTAAGATACATCAGCTTACATCTCATTCAGCTTGTCATCAACCAATCACATTTTTCTACTATTTCTTTACGTGGGATAGAAACATTTTCAGTCAATTGGAGTTATCAATTAAAAAAAAAAAAACACTTTCATACATCTCTTATGTCCATGTTATTTTACTCTTCTTTTTCTTTTGTTTGCTTTAAATTGGTGGAGCTTCCGCCGCCGTGCGCTAGCTTTTAACTCTGTACATCTTCACTCAAGAAACTACACTTCGCTTAGTATTTACACCAAGCAACCTGAGGCCTTGAAGTTTTGGTATGATTTTATTGTCCGAGATTATTCACTTCCCTGTTTCTTATATCTTTCCAATTTGTCGAAGGCCCTTGTGGGTGTTAGCTGCAAATTTTGAGATAGATCTTTCCCTTTGTTTGGACCAAGGGATAACATGAGTGGGAGTAACTATTTGAACTCAATGTAAAAGGTGAAACAGATGGTTTTAGGCCATCGGATCATGTCTTTGATCAGAAATTTTAAAAAATATTCTGCTTTTCCTCTTGTCAGATGATGGCTGGAGTATTCAGGATGCCCTTAGTGAGATCGTTGGCAGACGTACTGTGCCACAAGTTTTCATTAACGGAAAGCATATCGGAGGATCAGATGGTAAGCTAGTGAAATCATATCTTTGCTTTGGTGCCTATGGATAATCAAAATCCTGTGCTTATGACGTTAATATCTGTGCACAGATACCGTGGAGGCCTATGAAAACGGGGAGCTAGCTAAACTTCTTGGTCTTTCTGCAAAGAAAGATGATCTTTAAGCCGAATTTGTTACATGGTGGTTTCAAATTCAGTGACTGTAATATGAGATGCTCACCATAAGTTTTTGCAGCCTTTAGTCCCTTTTTTGGTGTGTAGAGGTTGGAGAAACTGGTGACTGTAATATGGTACTCTTTCTTATTCAAGTTTAGGTTCTCTCCTTTTTTATTTCCTAAAATTGGGAAGCTTTGGAGCAACGGTAAAGTTGTCTCTGTTGACCTGTAGGTCACGGGTTTGAGCAGTGGAATAAGCCACTCAGGGTAGGCTGCCTACATCACACCCCCTTGGAGTGCGGCTCTTCCCCGGACCTTGCGTGAATGCGGGATGATTCGTGCAACGGTCTTTTTTTTCTTCAAAAATTGGGAAGCATGAGCCTAATTTTAATAAAGTATTTCTTGTTAGAGGATTGTATTAAATAGGAGGATCTGCTTAACATAAAAAGCTTCAATAGATTTGCAGACAGTATCAGGAGAAAGGATTTGCATGTTATATTGTAGGTTAAAACTTGGTGGTGTAAAAAATTATATAATGTTAGTGCAAAGAACATAAATACCTTTTAAGAATTATGATTCTTTCAATATATATGTTCATGAATTTGGACTCATAATATGTTATTATCAGATGAACTAGAGATTCAAGATATAAATCTGAGACATGGAAAAACTACCACACAATCATGAATTAAAGATTTAAACCCAATTGTGCTTGGTGAGTGTATCAAATTAGATCCAAATTTTGTAGGTATCATATTTTGGATGTTATGAGACAGTCAAATCTAAATTCCAAGTACAATTAACAGGTTTTCAAAGCTAACTATGAAAGTTGATAGTTAGAGAAAGGCAAATGGATTGTCAAAGAAATGACTAATAAATACAACCTATGCAGTTGTATCATCGTTTTCTAAGCTCTTATACCGTTCTTGGAATTTGGAAAATCTGAGACTATTTTGTGCTAGCTACTTGAAAAAATTCTTAATTTTCTTCACAAATATAAAGGAAAGAAATTCTCGTTGACTAACGATTTATATAGACAATATAAATTACTTAATTCAAGAGACATTTCTCAAGATTTGTCCACATGACCTTTTCCTTTTTTTGGGGAAAGAAGTTGGGGTAAAGGAAGATGTCCATTTATTGTATCAATGAATTAAGGAAGAGCAGCAACCATGCATATTTGTATATGAGGTTGTAACAAACAAAAAAATCTCTAAAGAAATACAGCCATACGAGCCATATTATTTCTACCAGCAATATCCTAACAAACAGCAATAGAAAAATCAGATTCTGCCAAGTATTGCAGATAATATTTATCTCAATTATTTCCTCGTTTTGAGCAGATTTTTGAATTTCAGCTAAATTAAAAATATCAAATTTGTTTGTCCGCCACTGGCGGTATAGGACAAGTCAGCTTTATCACACATCAAGAAGTCGTGCATGCATGCACACGTTGATGAATGATGAGAAATGTATATTTTAAATACGTTTGCATATCATTTTCTATGTGACTTGTAGAAGATAGCATGGTTTTTGAAGTGAAATATGCTCGTTATGTATTTCTTATGTGTATGAACGAACTTACTGAAAAGTATCAAATAGGAGAATAATTAATGATCATGAACTAAAAAAAAGAAGTTCCGGACAGCAAAGCGAGGTTCACTTTGCTAGACCGGGATCGGAACACACGTCTTTCATTTAACAGCAATGCCTAATGTTTTGGTAAGGTATCGACGTATCGTAATGAAAATTGTAAAATATTAGCCGAAAATCACGACTGAAGAAAAGTCAAGTAAATGTTCTTCTCATTCAATTCAATTTCCTGCCTATATATACCTGCCTACTTGCATATAGTCTTCTTCACTCATCAATATTTCGTACTAATATTCATTAACCTTCATGTTTTTACAAATATAGCCACCATGGCCAAGCTTAGCTTGTCTTCCCCTCTCTTTGCATTTTCGCAATTTTCATCTCTTCTTCTTCACGAGGAACGGCCATTAATTTCCTCCTCATGCAACGGCCCGTGTAAATCCTTGAACGATTGTGACGGCCAATTAATTTGCATAAGGGGAAAATGTAACGATGACCCTGATGTTGGAACCAATATTTTGCAAAGGTTCCGTTCCTTCGCCACCTACAGACTCAACGCCTGCCCAACTTACCCTTAACCATTTCAGTAAAGGCGGAGATGGTGGCGGTCCATCAGAATGTGATGAGAAATATCATGATAGTAGTGAAAGAGTAGTGGCGTTGTCCACTAGATGGTATGCTAAAGGTTCAAAATGATACATATTAGGGCAAATAATGGGAAGAGTGTAACGGCTAAAGTTGTGGATGAATGTGACACCATTAATGATGGTTGATGGTTCCATTGCTGTGTGGAGAGCTTTGGGTTTAGATACAGACAAGGGAAGAGTTCCCATCACTTGGTCCATGGCCTAGGTTGTTTGTTTGGTTTGTGTATGGTTTTTGAATAGTAAAATTTTGAATAAGGGTGTCATCTTATATGTAATAAGATGGACACGAGTAACTCAAGAGTAAGCTATATGATATATTCCTAATTAATTATATGTGCACGTTATTTCCAAGAATTAATACTTTTTTGGAGATTAAGCAAAGCACTATCCTAGTTTACTGTATTGTTGACATCGAAAGAGCCAGTGACCTGCATTTGCTACTTATTCTTCTCTCCTTAAATTTCTCGATTGGACGAGCAATATTATTAGCGTTTAAGCTTACATTTTCACTATAAAAAACTTTTTACACTATCAGGTAATATTACAAGTAAGGCTCATCAAAATATGAAATTTGTAGTTTTGAAAATAAGATCGGTTACCTACCAATTCAGCCCATCACTTTGTTACTTCAAGAATCCCCAAAATCCTCGTCAATGATATACTATCAGTAAAAGGTTTCCTCAAATAGTTCGAGATGCTATATATTCTTTTACGATTTGTTTTTCGTTTTCAAAAACTGAGAGAAGGGCAAAAGAGAAAGAAACACTAATTTTCAAGGGATCTTAGTGAAACATGTCACATATTGTACAGAAAATATAAGATAGCTTACACAGGAATCGGACTTTGAAAATTAATGACAAAGCAAACTGTATTTAGCCTACTTGCGACTACTAGTGGACAATCAATGTATGAATTTCAGGGTCCATTATTTGTAGTAACTTTCGGCCACGTGAGACTAGATATTTATTGGGTACAAGTTATTTATATACTCACGCTACACTTCTGTACTTAATGTGCAGGATCTGAGTTAGGTGCATCTGGATATCAGTATGACGCACACATTTGATTACCACTTCGAGGCTTCACGGTGAGCTGCCTTCCGAGCCGTTCTGCAGCAGCCGGAGTCATTCTTTTGCTTATATTTCTTTCTGTTTATTTCACTTCTGACAGTAGACTAGTATTCTTTTGTATATTCTACTAGAATGCTCATACACTTGTGATACCAGATCTTGGCATACGCTAGTAGACTTGTGGTTTTGGTTTTATTCTATGGTCACGATTGCTCTCAGTTGCTTTCGTGTTATTTATTTTAAATCTGTTATTTCTTAAATCTTTTAAATTAAGGAAAGTTATTTACTTGAAAAATCTATTAAAAGGGGAAATCACAAGATTGTTCACTGTCGGGTTGCCTTGCAACGGTGCTGGGCGTCATCGCGGCCTATAATAGAATTGGGTCGTGATAGCCGAGATCATGTTCGGGGGTCGAGGACCAAGTCTGGACATAAAAATAAAGATTTAAGCCGTGCTCTGAAGAAATTGCACTACCACGGCGCGTGGGGCAGCGCGTGGAGCGCCGTGGTAGTACATTTCTGCTGCCTGACAACTTTTCTTGGTCTCTGATAAACTACACTAGCACCCTGCGTGGTGCGTCGCCCCATGCAGCGCGCCTGTGCATTTTTTCCTAGAGCTATTCGGCTAGGAAAGGGTGGTTTCGTCCGGGACCGACCCTACTTGGCATAAATACATGGAAAAATATTATTTTCTGGACTTTTCACATATTTTCGACCTAAGGAAGCAAAGGAGGAGTTGGAAGAACACAGCCACAAGGATTTCATCATTCCTTCCTCACTCAAGACCCGAGTTTTGACAGAATCAATGTTTTCCTATACTTCAATTATATTTGTATAAATTTCTCCATGCCTATGGAGTAGTCCCCTTTAGGGTTTGATGGATTTGGTGTATTGATGATTGTTTGTGGATTATAACTCTAGTTTTATGTATTAAATCGATTTGGAAGATTTAATTGTTACATATATATTCAATAGTTCATGTAATCGAGAGAGGCATAACTTGTGATATCTCTGCATCATATTGTTGGTTGAGTCCATAGATTCTTCTAAGTAATCGAAAGAGGCTAGTTGAATCATTGATTTAACCAAGTTAGGAGAATAATCGAAAGAAGTTTTCTTAAAGACCAATCCACTACGCATTCTAGCATATCTTCACAGTGCTTACTTAAGTTGGTTCATTTCGTGAGGTTAAGACATAATCGAGAGAGGAGTTTCTGCTGAACGTTTGAACTAATAATTAAGTGAATTCGAGAATCACTTGAACATTAGAAGTGAGTTATCTAGAGTTAGATCCCGAACAATTATCTTGCACATATCCTGTCAAAATCCTATCTTCTCCCACTGATAACCTTATTTGGTTATTCCTTGTCTCGATAGTCACTAGTCAATAGCTTTAGATTCTTAGTTATTTTAATTATTAATCATATAAATCTCAACTGCTGATCCTCCTGGATAGCAATCAAGCTAGAAACTACGAGAATACTATTTAAATCAAATCCCTGTGGATACGGTATTATACTATACTATCTTTGATTACCAAGCATAAATTAATTGTGTTTTGCGCTCGTCAACTTGTCCCGTAAAGTTCTCCCCCTAAATATGATACAAACCCCATATGGCTACATTGTGGATGCTATTGAATGAAAAGGAAGGATCCTCAATTTATAGAAGTCCAAACCTTTTCCTACAAGAAAAAAGACTAGCCAAATATGGAAGATTTATAATTTTCTTCTACAAAAAGAAAAACCAAATTATGGTAAATATATTGTCCTTTCCTTCAAAGATAGGAAAATCAAATATGGTAAGAAAATCAGGACAAACACTTAACAATTCTCCCCCTTGGCCTGAATTTTCTAACAAAATAATTTTGATCAACCTTCTCCACATAGCCTTCAATAGGTTGCATCTCTAAATCTCCGCCGCAAAGTTTGTCTCAACGTGAGTAGCACTCCGGTCAAATTTTTCAGACAAAAATCATGATTATTGTCAAATCAATTGCGGCTATAACTAATCCGCCAAGATAAACCTGTCTTGAACCTCGCTCTGATACCACTTGTTAGGTCCAAAAAAATCAGGTGTCATGTGGAAACTAGTAAGCAAATCTTGAACAACGATAAATCATACAACAAAAGAGAAATATACCAAAAGAGACACAAATATTTAACGTAGTTCGGTCAACTTACTTACTTCCACGGCGGAGATGAGCAATCCACTATAATAAAAGAGAGTACAAAATATCGAGAGAACAACCTCAGGAAGAGGCAAACACAAATGACACAATAACACTTGTCCCCTAAAGTTCTCCCCCTAAACACGACTCTCAAACCCCATATGGCAACATTGTGGATGCTCCTGAATGAGAAAGAAGGATCCTCAATTTATAGAAGTCAAAATATTTTCCGACGAGAAAAAGGACTAGCCAAATATGGGAGATTTATAATTTACTTCTACAAAAAGGACCTAATTATGGTAAATATGTTGTCCTTTCCTTCAAGAGATATGAAAACCAAATATGGTAAGAAAATTAGGACAAACACCTAACAATTCTGCCCCTTGGCCTGAATTTTTTGACAAAAATAAATTTGATCCACCTTCTTTACATAGTCTTCAATAAGTCGCACCTCCAAATCTCCACCATAAAGTTTGTCTCAACGTGAGTAGCACTGCAGTCAAATTTCTCAGACAAAAATCATGATTACCGTCAAATAGGTTGCGGCTAGAACTAAACCCGCCAAGATGAGTCTGTCTTGAACCTCGCTCTGATACCACTTGTTAGGACCGAAAAATTCAGGTGTCATGTAGAAGCTAGTAAAACAACACTTGAACGACGATAAATCATACAATAAAAGAGAAATATACCAAAAAAGGTACAAACATTTAACGTGGTTTGGTCAACTGACCTACGTCCACGGCGGAGATGAGCAATCCACTATAATAAAAGAGAGTACAAAATATCGAGAGAACAACCTCACGAAGAGGTAAAAACCAAGTGACACACTAACACTTGTCCCTTAAAGTTCTCCCCCTAAACACGATTCTCAAACGCCATATGGCTACATTGTCAATGAGAAGGAGGATCCCCAATTTATAGAAGTCCAAACATTTTTTCCTACAAGAAAAAGAACTAGCCAAATATGGGAGATTTATAATTTTCTTCTACAAAAAGGAAAATCAAATTATGGTAAATATGTTGTCATTTCCTTCAAGAGATAGGAAAATCAAATATGGTAAGAAAATCAGGACAAACACCTAACAATTCCCCCCCTTGGCCTGAATTTTCTAACAAATAAATTTGATCAACCTTCTCCACATAGCCTTCAACAGGTCGCATCTCCAACTCTCCACCGCAAAGTTTGTCTCAACGTGAGTAGCACTCCGGTCAAAATTTTCAGACAAAAATCATGATTATCATCAAATAGGTTGTGGCTAGAACTAAACCTGTCAAGATGAACCTGTCTTGAACCTCGCTCTGATACCACTTGTTAGGTCCGAAAAAATAAGGTGTCATGCGGAAACTAGTAAGCAAACCTCGAACAACGATAATTCATACAACAAAAGAGAAATATACCAAAAGAGACACAAATACTTAACATGGATCAGTCAACTGACTTACGTCCACGGCGGAGATGAGCAATCCACTATAATAAAAGAGATTACAAAATATCGAGAGAACAACCTTAGGAAGTGACAAACACAAATGACACAATCACACTTGTCCCCTAAAGTTCTCCCCCTAAACACGACTCTCAAACCCCATATGGCTACATTATGGATGCTCCTGAATGAGAAGGAAGAATCCTCAATTTATAGAAGTCAAAATATTTTTCGACGAGAAAAAGGACTAGCCAAATATGGGAGATTTATAATTTGCTTCTACAAAAAGGAAAACCCAATTATGGTAAATATGTTATCATTTCCTTCAAGAGATAGGAAAACCAAATAGGTAAGAAAAGTAGGACAAACACCTAACAATTCTGCCCCTTGGCCTGAATTTTTTGACAATAATAAATTTGATCCACCTTCTTTACATAGTCTTCAATAAGTCGCATCTCCAAATCTCCACCATAAAGTTTGTCTCGACGTGAGTAGCACTGCGGTCAAATTTCTCAGGCAAAAATCATGATTACCGTCAAATAGGTTGCGGCTAGAACTAAACCCGCCAAGATGAACCTATCTTGAACCTCGCTCTGATACCACTTGTTAGGACCGAAAAAATCAGGTGTCATGTAGAAACTAGTAATACAACACTTGAACGACGATAAATCAGACAATAAAAGAGAAATATACCAAAAAAGGTACAAACATTTAACGTGGTTCGGCCAATTGACCTACGTCCACTGCGGAGATGAGTAATCCACTATATAAAAGAGAGTACAAAATATCGAGAGAACAAACTCACGAAGAGGCAAACACAAGTGACACACTAACACTTGTCATGTAAAGTTCTCCCCCTAAACATGACTCAAATCTCATATGGCTACATTGTTGATTCTACTGAATGAGAAGGAAGGATCCTCAATTTATAGAAGTCCCAACATTTTCCTACAAGAAAAAAGACTAGCCAAATATGGGAGATTTGTAATTTGCTTCTACAAAAAGGAAAACCAAATTATGGTAAATATGTTGTCCTTTCCTTCAAGAGATAGAAAAATCAAATATGATAAGAAAATCAGGACAAACACCTAACATAAACACCATCTAGTACATGTTGGCACATGATAGAAAATGCAAACAATTCTCCTTCATCGTTTGTGCAAGAGTTTCAAAAAATGTTTAAATAGTCTTGGTCTACTCCATCGCTTGCCTAAAGATTTTGGAGTGAATAGGCAGATGTCTCATATGGTATAAGAGCCAAATTTAAAAAGACTTACACTCATATGTAAAAACTTAAAAGGAAAATCACTTTGTGCATCCTTACCTGAAAACAAAAATTCAAATTTCTCCCTTTCACTCTATACTTGGGCTTCGTCGAAGTATCACGAAATAGGAAAAATGACATTATATAGCCGCTCTAAAATAATAGCAAAAAAAAGGGCTCATTTTGTATATATATACATTCTGTTATATACAAAAATTATATAAATTGTATACACTTTTTCGACTACTAAATGTAAATAGTTTCTAGCGCGGACTGAAAGTGAAAAAAAAAAACCACGAAATATGTATTAGGACAAGCTCTAATGGAAGGGTGAAGTACACAAATGGCCCTCAAAGGATGGTCTTGAACTTTTGTCTCCATTTGCCTCGTTGGCAGAAATTCAAGTTTAACAAGTGTTGTCCCTCACTCACCCGGTGGAAAACACTTTTAACTTTTGACCTTGAGTACTGCATTGGTAGACTTATCTTGCTTTCAACTCTGAAATCGATAGTCCATTTATCGAATATCTTTCTGCTTCTTCAGACCTCCGTGATTGTTGATCCCCCCTTTCAATGAAAAATCCGGGTCGCTCTGGTGGTGGTGGTGGTTGCCTCGACTCGTTAGTAAGCATGGAAACCACACTGGACATTGAAGGCCTATCTTTTGCATAGTCTTGCACACACAAGAGTCCCACATGAATGCATCTCAGTACTTCGTCGCGCGAGCATGACTCAATTAGTGTTGCATCTATTAGCTCCAAAGCTCTCTCTTCTCTCCATAATTCCCATGCCTGAAACATAGAAATGCATGGTATTATGTTTCTCTGTTTCATGAGATAAGTTCATAAATAAGTCTAGAGACATACCAGTCCTATGAGGTTTAGTGGGTGCTCAGAATCATAGCAGCTGTTGTTTTTCTTCCCACTAACAATTTCTAAGAGTAAAACTCCGAAGCTGAATACATCTGTCTTTGTTGAAACAATGCCTCTTAAGGCATACTCTGGAGACATATAGCCACTGAAGTTGTGTTTGAAAGTGTATTTAGACTTTTGAGTAAATATAAACTTGTATATGACTATAAGTTCAATTTGGTTGAAACTATGGTTTTTCACTTACTGTGTTCCAACAATTCTTTTCGTATTTGCTTCAGATTCTTGCTGTCCAAAAATCCTCGCCATGCCAAAGTCCGATATCTTTGGATTCATGTCACTGTCAAGTAATATGTTGCTTGCTTTTAAATCTCTATGAACAACTGTCAACCTTGAATATTTATGCAGATAGAGTAGACCTTGAGCAACCCCTTCAATGATTCTGAATCGAGTGCCCCAATTTATTTGCTCCTTTTTGTTAGTATCTGTTCATATCATTATAGAGGATAAAAAAGAAGCAGTTGCAAGTTGCTTGCAAGTATATATTCTAATTGTTGAAGGAGAAAAGTATGATATTTACCAAAAAGGAAGAAGTCTAGGCTTTTGTTATGCATGTATTCATATACTAAAATCCTTTCTTCGCCTTGAGTACAGTAGCCTAAAAGCCTAACAAGTTTAGTGTGTTGAAGTTTTGCAATCAATAGAATTTCATTCTTGAACTCCAGCAGACCCTGTCCAGAACTTGTTGAAAGCCTTTTTATAGCTACTTCTTGACCATCAGGCAACTTTCCCTGAATATAACGGCTGGTTTCAGTTTATTTCTAACAAGAATCATATTCATTCAATGTTTTACCTTGTAAACTGGTCCAAAGCCACCCTCACCAAGCTTATTTCCTAGTGAAAAATTGTTTGTGGCTATTGCCAGGCTCTCGAAGCTGTATAATTGCACTTCTTCACTCATCTTCTTGTCCATCTTTCTCCTTTTCGCTCTATTTGTTGTTTGATTAAGCAATAGCAAAGCTGTTGCTTTTGCTTTCCCTGATAGTGAAAGAGAAGGTTGTGAGATATTAAAGTTTATTGTTGTGTCAAGCTTTATAGCTAAATTCTTCAGGTGCTCACCTTTCCTGTGCAGAAGGTAGCATAGGGAGCTAATTCCGACGAATATTATCAAACCAATTGCAACTATAAGCCATATCCACCATTTAATTGCTGCATCAACAAAATGAGTCAAAATATAAAGCATATTTTTTGACATATATATGTGTGTGTGTGTGTGTGTGTGTATATATATATATATATATATATATATATATATATATATATATATATATATCCTGCATACTTAAATTTTGGAACTGTGAGATGCATTTTACATTCTACAGTTTTAAACAGATGGTCTAAAGGACCTTTTTCTGGATATACTCGATACAAGGACTAGATTTACTAAAAGACTAATACATGCCTAAAATTATGATAATCTGTTAAATGGACCACATCGACGAACAATCAAAAAAAAAGTTTTCACCTTCAATCATAAACAATACTTCACTAGAAAATTTTATCGAGTAAATAGGATTCATACAAATGGTGATTAACCCCTCTTTTCTCATACCTCAAAAAGAGAAAAAGAAAACATAAAAGTAGTGGAATCTACTACCTCCTTTTCATGACCTTAGTTCAGATTAAAAACTAAAAAGACGACTAGCTATGAAACCTCGATAGAGCAATCTCAAAGGAAAAACTAACAGAAGCTAGTAGAAATGCAGTTTAAAAAGTGAGATTAATCTACTAATTCAGGAGCTACTATTCAGTTAGCAAAATGCAAAAACAAGATTTGTATACTATACGTACAAGTTCTTTGAGACGAATCAGATGATCTTGGCGTTAAATTGGGAGATGGTGCTGGTGATAAAGCCGGAGGAATTGAGCTTGTGCTTGGTACATTTCTAGCGCTCCCATTTCTTATTGGCTCCGAATCTAGGAAAACACATTGCACAATTTCTAGTTAGAACACAAACTACTGGCGCTAATAACTTGCTAGACATACAAGTATAAGTGCAAGGAATTCTTTCGAACTTTCCTTAGGCATAAATGGCAACTGGTAGGGATATGTTTCCAGTACTATTATTTCCAGATTTCCATCTCAAATCCTGGACTCCATTTTGCTTTCACTTTTTTTTCAAGGATCGTGTGAAAATTAAAAGAACAAACTTACCAAAAAGAAGAAGGAAAATAACCATTATGTCCACTGGAACATTGTTTTCTGTAGACTAATTTATAGTACTCCATAAAGTTAGACCTTTCTATAACAGCATTTATAATACAAGCCAAGTTAGACCTGTATAATAACCATTTATAATACAAGCCAAGTTTTCTCGAAACCGATCTTTTATGTTATGTTATATTATATGTCCTCTATAATAGCAGTTCACTATAGCATCCAAACAATATCAAAACAAACGCGATTGTTATAGAGAATTGTGACTGTACATGAAAAAAGACATCCACATTTCAGCAAGGTCGAAAAATCCAAATAATATTCATCAACACATGCTAATCATAGTCTTTTGGCTTTAATTATTTATAGATTTCCCACAAACAATTATCACATACCTTCCCGAATGGAGGCACTATATCCACTCTGCTCATCCCAAAATCTTGACCACAACATAACACCACCATACTTGCTCGACTTCTTGATCACCGGAAGAATTTCGCCGATCAACACATCCGCCGGAATAAACCCACTTCCGGCAGCCTGTGGTGCCGCCGGAAGACCCAAAAATATCCTTGTAGCGTTCACCGACGAGGTCCACCGGATCCAAGAATTTTCAATATTATCAGTATTATTAGGAGTATACTGACACGGAGGATTATTGTAAAATTGAACCCAAACATTGTCAAAAAGACCTGTATTTAAAGCAGTACCAAGCAAACTATCGGGAAATGGACATTGTGGAGCTGCTGTTAAGTACACTTTTTTTCCAATTCTACCATAATCTTTCAAGTATTTAGCTAGATCGTCATAGTAAAGAGACGATCCAAGCTCAATATCAAAATCAATTCCGTCTAGAACAGCACTACCTAAAGGCCTAAAAGAGGAATTTGAATTTCCACCCAAAAATGTGTTCCATAAATAACGTGCAAAAATTTTGGCGTCTTCTCTTGAAGCTAAAGAGTAATTTCCAGCTCCACCACCAATGGATAACATTACTTTGACGCCTAGATTTTGGCAAAGCTTGAGTTCTGGACCGACGGCGGAACAGCCGTTAACGGCGGGGTTGCAGTGACCGGCGAGATTGATTTCTGGAGTTTGGCCATTTCCGAATTTGTTAAGGAAGGCTAAGTTGACATAGGAATATCTGCCCGAGGCGCAGGTTTCGTTTAAGGTTGCTTCGTTTCCGTTTTGGCCCCAGTAAATGGCTATGGCACTAGCAATTGGGATTTGGAAAAGAGCTAGGAATACGACAGAAAAAAGAAATTGATGTTTGGTCATTTTGGATAGAGTATATGGTACTTCAATGGTGAAACAGTGATTTCAGAGTGGAAACCATAATTTGAGCATGCAATTGGAGAGAGAAGTGAAGAGGAAATGAGAAATTTCTGTATATTCTTCAACTGACAACTGTACATATCCTTGCTGATTAGTCTAATAAACTGACTTTTATAATCTCTTAACTAACCAGTTGTAAAAAGACCATATTACCCTCGACCATTCATTCTAAGTCACTCCTTACTTTTCAACACTCCCCTCAAGTGGCATAAAAACATCACACACACTTAGCTTGGAACTCAAATATTTATGCTGAACTTTGCTAAGTACTTTAGTCAATACGTCTGCATGTTGATCTCTTATTCTAATGTACTTTGTTCTGACTAAGAAGGAGAGTATTAGCATAACTAGTAAAATTGTTGCCATGTGACCAGGAATTTATGGGTTCGAGCTGTGGAATAGTCTCTTGCAGAAATATAGGGTAAGGCTGCATACAATAGACCATCATGGTCTGGCCCTTTCCTGGATCCCACGTATAGCGAAAGATTAGTGCACCGACTGCTCTTTACGTTATTCTGACTAATCCCTGCAAGATCTTCTCCCTTATAACAGTCTATATCAATATGCCTGGTCCTTTCATGAAACACTAGATTAGCAGCTATCACAGTTGTTAAGAGATGTTGAGAGGTGAAGAAGACAACAAAATGAGCGAATTTATATAGGCAATAAGCAAACGAATGAAGGTGGATTCTTGACGGTGTTAGTAATCTACATCCGTAAAATAATTCTGGAGAATAAAAATAACGTAAAAAAAATAGAAATGTAGAACAAGCAGAAATTAATCCGAGCCCACTGAATTCACAGTGTTTCCTTAAGGAACTTAATCCCCTCCTAGTACCCGAGGTTATGGATTATTTCCTCCCATGATAGAACGGATTACACACTGGTGTAGCAGTACTTCAAACACAGTATTGTAGCGAACACAAATGATCGGTAGCAAATCACACTTATTGTTGCTTTCTCTAAATTAAAACAATGCAGAAGAAAGAAGGAGAATTCGGAATTTTCGTAAGGAAAAGCTGAGGAATGTCCTGCTATTTATAGCCAACAGATTGGGTTCAAACGAAGAGGTGCAATCCTTTAAGATGACCGGTCACATAAAACGGCTATTATGTAAATGGCTATTTACGCAAAATAAAATGGAAAAATAAAATTTGAGGGAAACTTTAAATTACCGTTACAAAAACAGTCGATTTGGATTAAATATTAATATCTAACAAATAAATTTGGTCCAAAAAATTAATCAATCAGTAAGATCATTTGACCAAATCCAAACCCAAAGCCGAATCTGAATCCAATGCCGACGACGGCGCGAGGCTTGCATTATTCTAAGCTCTTAAAGAGCTGAGAAGAAGAGCAATTATATATATATATATATACCCATCAAAATACTTTTCCTCCTCCAATATGGGATATTGTCCCTTTTGTCAAAGAGGAAATTCAAATATTTTATTTTTCCCTCCATTTCCTATTCACTCTATTTTAAGCTATAATAAGCTTAAACCCAACGATCCCTCACATTATTTAGGAATGGATATATCACAAAAAAATGCATGAAAAAACTGTGTGATTTACAAACAAGGATTAATCGCATCTGGATAAGTAGGTTTCCCTTTGAACTTTCCGTAGTGAACTTATATCGGATATACTCAGTTAATTGGTAGATTTGATATCTTTGAACCGTCGAACTTTAGTGTATACCTAGACAACCATAATTCACACAATCAACCCTTAACCATCTTTGGTTCTAATTATTGTGTTCGTTTCAACCATGAACATCATCTGGTTTCATAAGTGCGTAGAGTACTGGCCTTGCAAAATTTTCCTTGAAACGGCTAATACTTCACACTTACATAGATGATTCCTAAACGTGTCATCCCGTAGATACGCTCTTTGATATACCCCGTATCAAATTTAGAAATCATTAAAAAGACTTAATGTTTTATCCTTGGTACTGAACATTGTCTCATCACGAGAATGGACCAAAATTTTAGTTGATAATGTTGAACTGTTATTAATGACTTTGTTTGATTTCCTTGAACAAGATCTTGGGATCTCCAGTCTTCTAGGTGGAGTTATCGCCACAATGACATGTCCTCGTCCATAGTCTCATTCCCCTCGATGATCTTTCAAGTACCTCTCTAGTTAGGCCTTTTGTAAGCAGATCAGGCACATTATTGCTAGACTTTACGTAGTCAATTGTGATAATCCCCCTAGAGAGTAGATGCCTAACGACTTCATGTCTTTGTCGTGTATGACGATATTTACCATTATACATAGCGCTCCCAGCCCTTCCAATTGCCGCTGACTATCACAATGTATGAATATTGGTGCCAACAGTTTGGGCCAAAATAAAATATCTTCCAAGAAATTTCGGAGCCATTCAGTTTTTTCATCGGCTTTATCTAAGGCTATGAACTCACATTGTAGAGCGGGCAATATAAGTTTATTTGGACGACTTTCAAGATACCGCTCCTCCACCAATAGTGAATACATATCCACTTGTGGACTTAGAATCAGTTGAATCGGTGATCCAATTTGCATCACTGTATCCCTCAATAACCGCATGATACTTACTGTAGTGCAAAGCAAAGTCCTGGGTAGGTTTTAAATATCTCAAAACTCATTTCATTGCCATCCAATGAGATTGAACTGAATTACTCGTGTACGACTCAAATTACTTATAGCACATGCTATATTTGTGTCACGCCCCAACCACCGGGAGCGCGACTGACACTCAACAGAGATACCTCAGTCAAGTAAGCTTATTCAATGCCTTCTACCCGAACTTACCCATGAATAAAGAGAAGGTGCATTTCCATTAATTAGACAATAACAAGATCACGTGAACAACACAATTTCATTACCATTAATTACTTCATTTGAAATTCCCAAAACACATTACACATTCATAGTTTAAGAGTGGAAACATGTGATACAAGTACAACATCTTTAGTTTGACTTTCCCAAAACCAAGATACAACCCACACTATATCTACAAAGCCTCTAATGGATATAAGAGAGTAATATGATGGTGCCGGCAACAAGGCCCAGGCTATACCTCAAAACACTATATATAAGGAACAAAAGATACAAGACCCCAAAATGAAGTGGGGCTCACAAAGTCAGTTGGAAACAGGGTGTACCGCTATCACTGATCGATGTCGCCTGTTGTGGAACCACTTGCATCCATTAAAGATGCAGCGCCACCGAAAAAAGGGACGTTAGTACACATAGAATAGTACTAGTATGTAAGACTAAACACCCTCTCAATAGAACGAGTAACAGTACAATGAGAAAGAACATGGAATTAATGAGAGCCTCAAACAATATAACAATGTCAAGTTAAGAGAAAGATAAATTTCAAGTAAATAATAATTTTTTAGGTTGGGAGATCTTTAGTACTGATATACCACCGTAGTTTTAGCACGGAGTCCGATCACGGCCCGATCGGCTAAGCCATCTTACTCAAAGACATCCCATCACAACACCACCATGTGTGCAGCATGATGTTCGATCTCAGCTCGATCGGTTAAGCCGTCTCACCACAATGTCGTATGGGTCGACATAACTTTCCGCTAGCAATCACCTCATCCCAAATAAGGGGAATAATCTCAACACACCAATCTCATCCTATTTAAGGGGAATAGTCTTAACACATCAATACGGGGGTTTACCCATCAATCACTCCCACGCCGGCACGTGTAGTTTCGGGGTTAAGTTATTTCAACCTACCCTTCCTCGGTGACTAAATGATGCTCCCAAAACAGTTATTATATAAAGAAGTTAAAACTCATTTCATAGTCTTTCATGCATTCCTTTCATTTCATTGGCACTATTGACCACAAGTGTAATTTCATCCTTGGCATGGTGGCCACATTTTATATTTCATAACCACTTCCTTCACTTTCAAGCATCACCATAGGTTATCAACAATAAAAGCATTTGAAACCAAGACTTTAAATCTGTATGTGAGCATTATAAGTCTTAAGCACGTTGAGTTGCCTTCACACATTTTGAGTATAAACATCTTTCAACACAACACTCATTTAAAATAATCAAATTTTCTAGGAAGGAATCAGAATATGAGAAAGAGTAACTTGAGCCAATCATAATTGCAACTTATGAGAACATCATGGAATTCAATTTTATGAGAGAAGTTTAGCCAACATACCTCGGCTTGATCTTTCCTTAAATTACTACAATATTCCAGAAATCCTAGCAACTTCAATCTATTTAGAGACATAACAAAATTGAACCACACTTAGGAAGAGGTTCACGGATTCAACTCATTTAAGTATTTTATCAAACACTATGTGTGCAACTTAACTACAAGGTTCTTCTACAAGATTTCCTTCACCCCACAACCAATTCAACACCAAAAGCTTACCCATATTAGTTCAATGACCTCCCCACCCTCCTTATTGGTACATGCATGCATAAATAACAACTCACATACCCAAGAATTAAAATCCCCATTACCCAACTTCTGCCCAAACTCATAATTAGAGACTAGGGTATGGAACCTTACCTCTCTAGATGAAGACCTTGTGAACATCCCTTGTAAATTCTCTATGGCTTGGGCAAGGTATTGAAGTGGTAGGTGTTGGAGTTCTTCCCTCTCTCTCTGGTTCCTCACCTCACTCTTAAAATATCTGATTAAACAAGCAAAAATAGCCCCAAGGTCGTTTTATAGGAAATAGGGTTGGGTTATAAAATCAGAAAATGGACCATCCAAACTCAATTATGTGGTCATAGAGTGGACCGCAGAACAGGTATGTGGTCCACACAATGGACCGCAAAATGGTCCTCCAAAACTGGGTTGGCCTGGTCCAGTTTGCAACAGATCCGCGGTCTGCATATCAGTTATGCGGTCGCATAACGCGCCGCAGAATCTTCCTCCAAAGTTTTCTCATGCTGGTTCTGTGACAGATTTGCGGCTCGCGAAATGGTTAAGCGGTCGCATAGTGGACCGCATAATGACCTCCAAAAATTGGCTTAAGTCTTGTTGCATTCTGCGGCCGATCTATGGCCCGTGAAGAGGTTTTGCGATCGCATAGTGGACCGCAGAAACGCCGTGTTCTGCAAAAAAAAAACCTTCAACTCCCTAATGCGCTGTACAACCCAAAAAGTCCGTACCGCACCCTTAAACACATTAGCCTACCTCGACACCACGAAACTTCGGGTTCTAGGTGAAATTTTACGGGGCCTTACATCCTCCCCCACTTAGGATCATTCGTCCACGAATGAGGGTCAAAATCCACTATCGGCATCCAAAGCGACTTGGCTCTTAATTCACACACCAACAGTTCCAAATTTGACTAACTCCCCAAATTTCCAGAAATTTCGGCCGAGTTTCTCCTATAATTGGGCCTATCCACCTGTCAGAGAATCCCAGAAACTAGTCCTAACAGCATAACCACAACACAACGATGTATCACAACATGAAAACAACATCAACCATGACATCATAAATCTTATATTACCAAAAAGGAACATCCTTAACATACACTGTACAAGGGAAACATAATACATAGAAAGTAAGATCTTAACATTTCCATAGAACACAACTATTTCAAACAAATGAGGATATTTCTTCTTCATCTCTTCCTCGGCCTCCCAGGTGGCCTCTTCAACCTGTTGGTTTTGCAATAATACTTTCACGGAGGCAATCTCTTTATTTCTCAATTTTCGGACTTGCCTATCGAGAATGGCAACTAGAACCTCTTCATAAGCCAATTATTCACTAACCTCAATAGTCTCAACTGGAACAATGAGTGTCGGGTATCCAACTACCTTCTTCAATATAGACACATGAAACACCGAGTGCACCAACGATATATCTGGTTGTAGCTCAAGCCTGTAAGCCACCTGACCAATCTTCTGAATGATTCTGTACGGTCCGACATACCTCTGACTCAATTTCCCTTTCTTACCAAACTGTATTACACCCTTCATGGGGGAAACATTCAAGAATATCCAATCATCCTCTTTGAACTCCAAATCCCTGCGACGCACATCCGAATAGGTTTTGTGATGACTTTGAGCAGTTTTCAACCGTTCTTTAATGATCTTAACCTTCTCCATAGCCCGATGCATGAGGTCTGGCCCTATCAACTCTGCTTTCCCAATCTCAAACCACCCAATGGGGGATCTACATCTCCTACCATATAGAGCCTCGAACGGTGCCATCTGAATGATAGCATGATAACTGTTATTGTAGGCAAATTCTATGAGTGGCAATGATCGTCCCAACTACCCTTGAAGTCAAGAACATAAGCGCGCAACATATCCTCAAGTATCTGAATAGTCCACTCTACCTGCCCGTCGATCTGTGGATGGAAGGTTGTACTAAGATTCACCTGAGTACCCATACCTTGCTTAAACTTCTTCAAAAAATTAGCTGTGAACTGTGCCCCGATCAGAGATGATATAAACTGGAGTTCCATGCAACCTGACTATTTCCTCGATATACAACTGAGCATACTATTCTGTTGTGTCGGTAGCCTTAACAGGTAAGAAGTGTGCTGATTTCGTGAGTCGATCCACAATTACCCAAATTGAGTCGAACTTGCGAGGAGTGCGAGGTACTCCTACCACAAATTCCATATTGATCATCTCTCACTTTCACATTGGAAGTTCTATGTTATGTGCTAGCCAACCGGACCTTTGGTGATCGACCTTCACTTGCTGACAATTTAGAAATCTTGCCACAAAGTCCGCTACATTCCTCTTCATATCATTCCACCAGTAGATCTCCTTAAGATCATGATACATCTTTGTGGAGCCTGGGTGCACGGAATACTTGGAATTGTGAGCCTTGGTAATGATTCTTTCCCGGAGACCATTTATGTTTGGAACACATAATCGCTCTTGGTACCTTAGTGTACCATCATCCGTGCCAAGAGAAAAAGCCGTGGTCTTATATTTATGAATCCCCTCCTTCAGCTGCACCAACAATAGATTGTCGTATTGCTTCTCCTTGACTTCCACAACAAGCGATGATTCAGCCCTATTTTGCACGATCACCCCTCCTTCACTAGAGTACGCGAGAGGAACTCCCAAACTAGCCAACCAATGAACTTCCCTGGCCAACGGCCTTTGATATGCCCCCAAATGATCCAAACTACCCATGGATTTCCGGCTAAGATCATCCGACAGCCTTGCCCGGATGATATAGAATATCAATGTCATAGTCTTTGAGTAACTCAAGTCATCTTCTCTGCCTCAGATTCGATTCCTTCTGCTTGAAAATATATTGAAGGCTTTTATTGTCCATGAATATATCCTCATGGACCCCATACAAATAATGACACCAAATCTTCAATGCAAATACCACCGCCGTAAGCTCTAAGTCATGTGTTGTATAGTTCTTCTCGTGATTCTTGAGTTTCCTAGAAGCATAAGAGATCACCTTGTCATGTTGTATCAATACACACCCAGTTCCGATCCTTGAAGCATCACAATATACAACAAACCCATCCGTACCCTCTGGTAAGGTCAACACCGGTGCCGTAGTCAATCTTGATTTCAACTCTTGGAAACTCTTTTCACAAGCGTCTGACCACTAGAATTTAACTGCCTTCTGTGTTAGTTTAGTCAATGGAGAGGCAAGAGTAGAGAACCTCTCCACGAACCTCCTGTAATACCCAGCTAAGCCCAAGAAACTACGAATCTTTGTTGGGGTTGTAGGTCTAGACCAATTCTTCACGGCTGCGATCTTCTGAGATAAACTTTGATTCCTTCACTGGAGATGACATGACCCAAGAATGCGAAAGATTCAAGCCAAAATTCGCACTTTGAAAATTTCGCATACAACTTGTGCTGATATAGAGTGTCCAGAACTGCCTTGAGATGATCGGCATGGTCCTCTCGACTTTGTGAATATACAAGAATATCGTCAATGAACACTATCACAAAGGAGTCGAGGAAAGGCTTGAAGAATTGATTCATAAGATCCATGAAAACTGTGGGGGAATTTGTTAGCCCAAAAGACATCACCAGAAATTCCAAGTACCCATACCGGGTCCTGAAAGTTGTTTTCGGAATATCCTGCTCCCTGATCTTTAACTGGTGATACCCAGATCTTAAATCAATTTTGGAGAAGTACCTAGCACACTGTGATTGGTAAAAAAGTCATCTATCCTTGGCAGTGGGTACTTATTCTTGATTGTGACCTTGTTAAGCTGCCGATAGTCAATACACATTCTCAGTGACCCATCCTTCTTCCTTACAAAGAGAACCGGTGCACCACAAGGCGCACACTTGGCCGGATGAAACCCTTCTCTATTAAATCCTTCAATTGTTCCTTTAGTTCCTTCAATTCTGCCGGTGACATTCTATAGGGTGGAATAGATATAGGTTGCGTGCCTGGCATCACATCAATCCCAAAATCAATCTCCCTGTCTGGTGGGATCCCAGGGATCTCATCAGGAATGACCTCTGAAAATTCATTCAACAGTGGCACAGACTCAAGTGTAGGTGCCACAGCATCGGTGTTCGTAACCTAGACCAAATGGTAAATACACCCCTTGTTGATCAACTTCGTGACCTTAAGGTAAGAAATAAACCTACCCTTCGGCACTATGTCATCCGCCTTCCACTCAATAACTTGCTCATTTGGAAATTCAAACCTAACGGTTTTGGTTCGCCAATCAAGCTTGGCAAAACATGAATAAAGCCAGTCCATCCCCATTATTACATCAAAATCAACCATCCCCAATTTAATAAGATCGGCTATGGTGTCCCGACCATGTACCGTGACAACACAATCCCTATAAACCCGCGTGGACATAATAAACTCACCAATCTGGGTAGATACAAAGAACAACTCATGGAGTTGTTCCGGTTCTATCCCAAATTCCATAGCAACATAAGGAGTGACATACGACAAAGTGGAACTAGGATCAATAAGAACATATACATCATGAGATTGGACAGTCAATATACTTGTGACAATATCTGGAAAAGCATGTGAACTCTGGAGACCCCTTATAGCATAGAAACGTTTGGGTCCTCCCTAAATCTGTGCACCGCCCCTAGATGCACCACGCCCTGTGGTGTCTGGAGTGCCTCGAGCTGGAGGACAATTCCACTGCCTCCGTCTCAGTAGCACGCATAACTCGGAGAGTCGTGTGCATCTCATCAATGAAGTCATGGGAGTCGTCCTCAGGATTAGTACCTGAGAACACTGAAGGATCTAACTGAAGAAACCTATTCACCCTGGAACTAGCAGAATCCCCTTGCTTGCTGGAAGAGGCAGGTGAAATGTTCGATCTATGGGCCTAGGAAGCCACTATCTGAGACAACATTTGTATGGCTCCCTTAAGGTCCCCATCAGAAACACTGGGACCGAAATCTTGGGCTGGAGGTGGAACTGGAATATCAGTCGGGGGTGGGATAGTTTCACCCTCAGTAGAAGTAGGGATTGGTGCAGTATGAGTAGGAGTAGTAGAATCAGGCGGTGTAGTAGTTGGGGAATATCCTCACCCCTCGGGTGCTCACTCGCCTCATCAAGTATATAATCAACTGCAATGGAATTGGCTTGTTGTCCAGTTCTTGCCTTCTTCCTAGGCGCCATATATTGAAAATTAGAACAATGCACGAGTTAACGGAAGAAGAATCTTACAATTAGCTTTATCGCACGATCTAGATATCAAAGAAAGGTGACATTCCTAAATGCCCAAGTAGCCCCCTAATTATAGATATGGTCGACAACACATCGATAAGAAGGACTTTATTAGGTACGGCTCCGAGACATCCTAGGACACTTTAAAACCTTAGGCTCTGATAACAAGCTTGTCACTCCCCGACCACGGGGAGCGACTGGCATTCAACTGAGATACCCCAGTCAAGCAAGCCTATTCAATGCCTTGTACCCGAACTTACTAATTAGACAATAACAAGATCACGTGAACAACAAAATTTCATTACAATTTGTTACTTCTTTTGAAATTCCCAAAATACATTACACATTCATAGTTTA
The DNA here is from genome assembly GCF_001879085.1 of Nicotiana attenuata. Taxonomy (NCBI): domain Eukaryota; kingdom Viridiplantae; phylum Streptophyta; class Magnoliopsida; order Solanales; family Solanaceae; genus Nicotiana; species Nicotiana attenuata. The sequence goes on from NW_017671799.1 coordinate 230,452, forward strand.
GGAGTGGAAACACGTGATACAAATACACATCTTTAGTTTGACTTCCCCAAAACCAAGATACAACCCACACTATGTCTACGGAGCCTCTAATGGATACAAGAGAGTGATATGATAGTGCCGGCAACAAGGCCCAGGCTATAGCTCAAAACACTATACATAAGGAACATAAGATACAAGACCCCGAAATGAAGTGGGGCTCACCAAGTCATTTGGGAAGAGTGTGTACCGTTATCACTGATCGATGTCGCCTGTTATGGAACCACATGCATCCATTAAAGATGCAGCGCCCTAAAAAAAGGGACATTAGTACATATGGAATAGTACTAGTTTGTAAGACTAAACACCCTCTCAATAGAACGAGTAACAGTACAATGAGAAAGAACATGGAGTTAATGAGAGCCTCAAACAATATAACAATGTCAAGTTAAGAGAAAGATAAATTTCAAGTAAATAACAATGTTTTAGGTTGGGAGATCATTAGTACCGATATACCACCGTATTTTTAGCACGGAGTCCGATCACGGACCGATCGGCTAAGCCATCTTACTCAAAGACATCCAATCACAACACCACCATGTGCGCAACATGGCATCCGATCTCAGCCCGATCGGCTAAGTCGTCTCACCACAATGTCGTATGGGTCGACATCACTTTCTGCTAGCAATCCCCTCATCCCAAATAAGGGTGTTTACCATGAAAATGGTAATAACAATTAAATTTAATTATGGGACTCTAAAAATACGTGATCTTTTTTTATGCTAGTTGTTATGCCGTTGATGTTATGCGTGAGATTTGTAACAAGATAAGAGTTACGAATAAGGTGATAACCAAACCGATAGGTTAGCAATCGGGGCATTGATCAAACCGAATCGCTGTCGATTGGGGTCTCGAGCTTGCCTATTCGAGGGCCTCGGGGTCGAGTCTGAAGCTCGGATGGGAGCTATCGAGGGTGGTCGTGGGGAATAACAGTTACAAACAAATCAATGGCGGCTCTTTATGTCCAATAATAAGCAATAAATGATGAATAATGAATAGAACACAACAAATATTAGAAATAAATGAGATAACGAGACCAAGAGAAAGTGTTAGAGAGCAGAGAGAATGTTCTAGTATATTTAGTATGGAGTCACAGGTCCTCTACAAATGACAAGGGTTCCCCTTTATATATGAGGGAGAACATAGTACAAAAGTATTAATTACAAAGATATGGGGCAGGTATATCCACCTACTGCCCAGATACGTTTTCAAACTAGTTCACTAGGCTTTGTCAGCTCTAGTCACGTGCCTTGGGAACTCCACCTTGAATCACCGAGACTGGTGATTCACATTGTCCCAGGGCCGGTCATTACTCATAACGTCTTGAAGTCGTACTGTCTCCAAATCGACCGGCGAGGATTCTCGGAGTCGAACACTGGAAGCCCTCGAGATGCCGTGATGCTTGTAAAATCGGGTCATCGATTTCTATCGTATGCAGATAGTCCCTGCGTTTCTTAGAGTGGAACGATGAGAAACGTCTTTGATATCCATCTCTTCGAACTTCCCGTGATGATGTCATATTTGATGTTGTAAGCCTTTGTGATTACCGAAATGTCCCGTCAGTCTATTTTTCCAGAATTATTCACTGCACCGTCGACCTTTATTCTTCAGAACAATAATATCGTCGTCAGTCCATTTTTTAAAAATGCATTGATTGCTCCTGCCGCTACGTCTTTCAAAGACATTAATGGGGCCGCCGATTAGGCTGCCATCCCCTATAAAAGGGAACCTCCTGGAACCATTTCTTTATTCAAGTGTTATCAGATTAGTCTTTCGCCCTTCTCTTCTCTTTATCCTCGTCCATTGTTATTTTGCATGTCTGAGCGCCGCGGTCATAGGTCCGCATAGCGGCGTTCTCATCAGTCATGTCGCGGCCCTTTCCTAGGGCTTTCCCTTGCCGAGCGAGATTACACCGACTTCTTGTTGTTGTTGTTGTTGTTGTTGTTGCTATTATTGCTGTCGTTGTTGGCTCGAGCTGGTGAGACAGGGGGGGCCGATTTCTTCCGGTTTAGGAGGATGTTTGGACTCTACACCGCTGCTCGGGAGGGCGTTCGGACTATACACCACTGCTCACCTCCCTACTCCGGCCTGGTGTGGAACTTCATCTCCTTTTCCTTCCTCAACCTTTGAGACGCTATTGGCGGGGGGATCGGGATCAGGCCTACGGAGATACGATTCTCGAGGGGGCGGCGGTCGAACATAACACCGCCAAGAATATACCCCCGAGAACAGCTTAGACTCTTGGCTTTCGTCGTATGTATTTTCTTTTGCTTATTTGTTTCTGTGTAAGGACCATTTATGGGCTTTTGTAATCTTACGTAAGGACCCCTCGTGGGCTTTTGTAATCAAGTGTTTGTGAATATAAAGATGTTTCTTCAATTTGCCTATGATATATGCTATATTTCCCTTTATCTATGTTTGTGAAGAATCTGAATGCATGACCCCATCGATTAGTGCATATATCGAGCCCGGGTGCAAGTATTTCTTCTGACTTTTGATTGATTAACACGGCTCCCCGCAGAACCCTTTGCCATTCCTTGGACCGAGCCTGGATTAGACTGATAAACTCGGGCCGTTGGGAGCCTGACTTCGAGTTGAATAGAGACTGCCTTTAGGCTTTCGAGAGCAGTCTCCGAGTGGGGGTTTGCTCAAATCCGGGCCACCTGGAAACTTGTTTTGAACTTAGTGTAGATAGCTTTAAGGTGTTGTAGATAGATCCCGGGTGAGGGTTTACCCGGGTTCAGATGGTACCCCGGGGCCAAACCCATGTGAGTAGAGTTTAAGCGCTTATTTTCCTCTTGAGAGAAGCCCTCGAGATCGGGTACCATCTCGAGACTTGTAATGACATCGATGGCTTTCTGGAGCCAATCTTCCTCTTGGTGGAGGTCCTTGAGATCGGGTACCACCTCGAAATTTGCAATGATGCCAAGTTTTGAATTTTAAGCTGGCGATAGTGGCTCTTACGCTTTGGGTCGGTGCCACCGTTTATGTGGGCTGGCGACAATGGCTCTTACGCCTTGGGTCGATGAGACCTTTTGTGCGGGCTGGCGACAATGGCTCTTACGCCTTGGGTCGATGCGGCGTTTTATGTAGGCTTTATTTTTCCCTCGATAAGGATTTTTTGAAAGTGTTTGCCTAACTCTTCGACGGTTTAAGAAAAAACCTCAATTACGAGTCATCATATGGCGATGATCGAGCACCTCGGGAGGTTTGGCTCGGATGATGAGTATCTCGAAGCCAGTGTTTAGGAGCTGACATGGTCGAAGCTCTTTTGCCTATGTCGAGGGTAGCCTGTTTAACCGGTTCTTTTCGAAGTAGATTCGAAGTAATTGAAGGCCCGTGATTTTGTAGCGACAGTCGGGCGTCTCCGAGTCGCGTTAGTTTGGCTGGTACAGCCTTGTGACCGTAGTCATTTGTGTTTGGCCGGAGCCACTTTTAGTCTCGAGTGAAGTAGTTTCGGCGTCTATATCTAGGGTATGCCTTTTAGGGGTCTTACAAGTTTGATATATTGCCTTAACTTTGAGATAGGGTTTATGCCTTTAGTAAGGCCTTACAAGTTTGACATGCCCTTTGAGGTCTTACAGTTTTGGATACTTGGTACTAGTATGGTTCATGCCTTGCTCGAGGTCTTACAGATATTGTCACTTGGTACAAGTGCGGTTCATGCCTTGCTTGAGGTCTTACAGATTTTATTGTTGCCTTATGTAGGTCTTACGAGACCGAGGCTGCCCATTTTGGGTCTTATGGCCTCGGATATTTGATAAGCTGATGAAGATGGCGATTGACGGCAGTCCCCGAGTTATCGAGGATTTATCGGCTCGGGAGCCATTACGATGGAGATGGCGATTGACGGCAGTCCCCGAGTCGTGGAGGATTTCTCAGCTCGGGAGCCATTACGATGGAGATGGCGATTCACGGCAGTCCCCGAGTCGTGGAGGGTTTCTCGACTCGGGAGCCATTACTTGTGAACTTGGTATTGCCTCATTGAGGGCTTACGATTCCGTAGTTTCCGACCTGGGGGTCATGTGGACTTGAGTTTTTGACGCCAGTCCCCGAGTGCTCGGGACATTTTTGGCTCTGGAGCTGTTTTGTGATCTCAGTGTTGCCTCATTGAGGGCTTATGAGTTAGGAGCTCCGACCCGGGGGTCACATTGTTTTGAGTTGTCGATGCCAGTCCCCGAGTGTTCGGGACGTTTTTGATAGAGGAGGCATTTTTGCAAAAAATACCGAGTTTCTTTTGAAATGTGAAATGCTTTGATGAAAAGTATTCTTCGATTACTTGGTACAAGTATACATGCCTTTGCTGTTAGGAGCTTGGTTGTTCTATGGGGACACGTTTCGTTTGACCGTTTGGTCTGGTACATTATTTTCCTATCGAGACCCTGTTCAGCATGTCTTAGCTTCTCCGAGAAGGTGATCTTCCGGGGGGATGCCCCCAGTATTCGAGGTTGATTGCAAAAGAAGCCTTGAATACTCGTTGAGTTTTCCTTAGGTAGCATGTAGGTGTTGCCTCATTAAAAACCTTGCCGGGAAAACCCTTGTTGGGATAAAAACCCGGGCGAAGGAAAAGAGTGAAACGCATGCTTTCGAAACCTAAGGCCTTCGAGAAGTGCTTCGGCCGTTTTGATTGGGTACCTGCACTCAGGTTAGCGTAGAGTAAAATTGAAAGATTCGGGAGGCGGTCATACCTTAGTGTAGATTGTGCCGACGATGTTTCGAGCCCTGATATATTTCAGTCGCTTGTGATGAGGATGCGGCATGGTCTTCTGCTTTGTTTAGTCGGGCTTAACGGAAGATGTAGTTTGCTATCATTATTTCATTGTTTGTTTATCCTTCAGCCCTCTTGACGGTGGAGGTACTCGTGTTTCGGGCCGTGCTGGCCATATTGACAGGTGCGGCAGTTTCCACTTTTGTTGTTTTGTTCGCCCAGTTGGGTCCGTCCAGGACTTCGAAAGGCGGGCATAATTTGGTTAGGCAGTCCGAGCTGCTTTGTCACCTTCGACTTGATAATATTGGTCGACCTACCTGGATTCACAAGCATATGTCTGATTCGAAATGTGTTTACAGGAAAAGAAGTTACCAGTGCGCCGCAGCGGAGCCGAGATGGGGCCTGGAGTTGGCTTTTCCCCATTGAGGAATATTTTTGCTTTCCTGGCTGGGGGTTCCTGCAGGGTGCCAATACCTCAAAAAATCGTATGGATGACATATTGCGGCTCATCTACTTTGTTCTTTTTGGTTGCCTCTTTTTCCCGGAAATGACTCTTGGCTCTGTCGCTGAGGAATTCCCGGAGGTGACCTTTGCTGAGTAATCGGGCCACTTCTTCCTGGAGTTGTCGGCAATCTTCGGTCCTGTGCCCGTGCGTGTTGTGAAATTCACACACTAAGTTATGGTTCCCTTGCGAGGGGTCTGATTGTACGGTCCTGGGCCACCTAGCGTCTCTAATTTTACTGATGGCAAACACGATGTCTGATACATCGATGTTGAAGTTTTATTCTGACAAGCGAGGTGCCTCTGTTGGCCCCGTGTGCCTATCAAATTCGGCTCTGTTGACGAGTCCCCGAGGATTCCGTCCTCTGTCCATCCTTCGATCGTTGCGGGGTATGTTGCGCCTCTGGGCGTTCCTTCTGTCTTCGATATATGGCTGGTACCTTTCTTTGTTTGGTTTTGGCTCTTTTGCCAGAAGCCTGCTTGGGTATATCGAGCCCGAGGGGGCCCCTAGCTCATCGTCCTCGACCCTGATTTACGACTGGTATCGGTTATGAACATCCGACCAGGTCACGGTCGGGTACTCGATTAGGTTCTGTTTCAGCTGTTTCGAAGCCACCAAGCTTCGTTCGTTCAGACCTTGAGTGAAGGCCTGTACCGCCCAGTCATCGGAGACTCGTGGTAGTTCCATTCGTTCCATTTGAAAGCGAGATACGAACTCTCGCAGCATCTCATTATCCCTTTGCTTAATCTTGAAAACGTCGGATTTCCTTGTTGCTACCTTGATGGCACCAACATGTGCCTTTATGAAAGAATCCTCCAGCATGACAAATGAATCTATTGAGTTTGGGGCCAGGTTGTGATACCACATCATCTCCCCTTTAGAAAGTGTTTCCCCGAACTTCTTCTGTAGGACGGACTCGATCTCACCGTCCCTCAGGTCATTGCCTTTTACCGCACAGGTGTAAGCAGTAACGTGCTCATCGGGGTCCGAGGTTCCATTGTACTTCGGTAGGTTTGGCATTCTGAACTTCTTCGGAATGAGTTTTGGAGCCGCTTCTTGCGGGAACGGCTTCTGCACGAACTTCTTTGAATCCACACCTTTCAGGATCGGGGGTGCTCCCGGGATCTGGTCGACCCTGGAATTGTAGGTCTCGACCTTTTTGTCATTGACCTCTATCTTCTTCTCGCCCGATTCAATCCTCCTCGTGAGGTCCTCGAGCATCTTTACGATGGCGGGGTCAGCTGCCGACCCATTATTGCTTGATCTCTCCGGTACTTGCTCGGTCGAGGGAGCCGTCCCCGGTGCTACCGTGCTAGGAGTTTTCTGGTGACTTTGCAGCTGAGCAATAGCCAGCTGTTGTGCCTGCAACATTTCAAGAATAACATGAAGGCTAACCTCCCGTTCTTCCCGAGCTGGGGTTTTCTGGGCTTCTTGTTGGTTGCCTTGGTGTATGCTCCTGTTGGTGTGGGAGCTTATTTCGACGTGTTGAGCGTTGCGTGAAACCGCGTCAACGGAAATCACTTCCGGTGCGTTCTCAGGGTTTCGTGGTGGTACACCAACACCTGGGACGTCAATGCCATTTCCTCCATGGTCTTCAAGGTTGACGTTTTCACGTGCGTTTAGTGAGTTAGACATTTGACCTGAAATCAAAGATCTTGGACAAGAAAAAGTGTGAAAGATAACTTGCTTTACGTGGTTAAACCAGCAAGAAAATAATCACTATTATTTTTATCCCCATGGAGGGCGCCAAACTGTTTACCGTAAAAATGGTAATAATAACTAAATTTGATTATGGGACTTTAAAAATGCGTGATCTATTTTTATGCTAGTTGTTATGCGGTTGATGCTATGCGTGAGATTTAGAAACGAGATAAGAGTTAGGATTAAGGTGATAACCAAACCGATAGGTTAGCAATCTGGGCGTTGATCAAACCGAATCGCTGTCGATTGGGGTCTCGAGCTTGCCTATTCGAGGGCCTCGGGGTCGAGTCTGAAGCTCGGATGGGAGCTATCGAGGGTGGTCGATGGGGAATAACAGTTACAAACAAATCAATGGCGGCTCTTTATGTCCAATAATAATTAATAAATGATGAACAATGAATAGAACACAATAAATATTAGCAATAAATGAGATAACGAGACCAAGAGAAAGTGTTCGAGAGCAGAGAGAATGTTCTAGTATATTTAGTATGGAGTCACAGGTCCTCTACAAATGACAAGGGTTCCCCTTTATATATGAGGGAGAACATAGTACAAAAGCATTAATTACAAAGATATGGGGCAGGTATAGCCACCTACTGCCCAGATACGTTTTCAGACTAGTTCACTAGGCTTTGTCAGCTCTAGTCACGTGCCTTGGGAACTCCACCTTGAATTACCGAGACTGGTGATTCACATTGTCCCGGGGCCGGTCATTACTCATAACGTCCTGAAGTCGTACTGTCTCGAAATTGACCGTCGAGGATTCTCGGAGTCGAACACTGAAAGCCCTCGAGATGCCGTGATGCTCGTAAAATTAGGCCATCGATTTCTACCGTATACAAAGGGGAATAATTTCAACACGCCAATCTCATCCCATTTAAGGGGAATAGTCTCAACACATCAATACGGGGATTTACCCATCAATCACTCCTACACCGGTACGTGTAGTTTCGGGTTTAGGTTATTTCAACCTACCCTTCCTCGGTGACTAAATGATGCTCCCAAAACATTTATTATATAAAGAAGATAAAATTCATTTCATAGTCTTTCATGCATTCCTTTCGTTTCATTGGCACTATTGGCCACAAGTGTAATTTCATCCTTGGCATGGTGTCCACATTTAATAATTCATAACCACTTCCTTCAATTTCAAGCATCATCATAGGTTATCAACAATAAAAATCATTTGAAACCAAGACTTTAAATATGTATGTGAGCATTATAAGTCTTAAGCACGTTGAGTTTCCTTCGCACATTTTGAGTATATACATCTTTCAACACAACATTTGTTTAAAATAATCAAATTTTTAGGAAGGACTCGGAATATGAGAAAGAGGAGCTTGAGCCAATCATAATTGCAACTTACGGAACATCATGGAATTTGATTTTACGAGAGAAGTTTAGCCAACATACCTCGTCTTGAGCTTTCCTTAAAATTAGTACAATGTTCCGGAAATTCTAGCAACTTCAATCTATTTAGAGACATGACAAAATTGAACCTTAATTAGGAAGAGTTTCATGGGTTTAGCTCGTTTAGGCATTTCATCAAATACTATGTGTGCAACTTAACTACAATGTTCTTCTACAAACTTTCCTTCACTCTACAACCAATTCAATACCAAGAGTTCACATATATTAGTTCAATAACCTCATCACCATCCTTATTGGTACATGCATGCATAAATAACAACTCCGACACCCAAGAATCACACTCCCCGTTACCCAACTTCTGCCCTAACTCAAAATTGGAGACTAGGGTATGGAACCTTACCTCTTAGATGAAGACCTTGTGATCTTCCATTGTGAATTCTCTATTGTATTTAAGTGGTAGGTGTTGGAGTTCTTCCCTCTCTCTCTAGTTCCTCCCCTCACTCTTAAAATATGTAATTAAACCAGCCAAAATAACCCCAAGGTCATTTTATAGGAAATAAGGTCGAGTTATAAAATCAGAAAATGGACCTCCGAACTCAATTATGCGGCCGCAGAGTGGACCGCAGAACAGGTATGCAGTTCGCACAATGGACCGCAAAATGGTCCTCCAAAACTGGGTTGACCTGGTCCAGTCTGCGACAGATCAATTATGCGGTCGCATAACGCGCCGTAGAATCTTCCTCCGAAGTTTTCTCATGCTGGTTCTACGACGGATGTGCGGCCCACGAAATGGTCATGTGGTCGCATAGTAGATCGCATAATGACCTCCAAAAATTGGCTTAAGTCTTGTTGCATTCTGCGGCCAATCTGCGGCCCGCGAAGAGGTTCTACGGTCGCATAGTGCACCACAGAAATGCCGTGTTCTGTTAAACAAAATTCGTCAACTACCTATCACACTGTACAACCCAAAAAGTCTGTACCGCGCCCTCAAACACATTAGCCTACCTCTGCACCACGAAACCCGATATCTAGGTGAAATTTTACGTGGCCTTACCATCTGGTCGTGTACAATTCATGATATACATTAAACATCCCAACACACAAGTATAATTCAATTTTGATATGCTTTGGTCTTTGTTCTTTGCAAGTGCAAGATTCACGTCAATTGGACTCTTTGCAACTTTAAAATCCGAGTGCTTGAATTTTTCAACTATTGTTTTAATGTAATGAAATTGTGAAAATGTTATACCTTGAGGAGTCTTGTGGATCTTATTACCCAGAATTAAATTGGCAACCCCCAAGTCTTTCATATCAAACTTTCTAGTTAGCATACGCTTAGTCGCATTTATGTTGGCAATGTTATTGCTCATTATCATCATATCATCCACATATAAGCAAACAATGACTATGTGATTTGGATCATTTTGAATGTACACACATTTATCACATTCATTTATCTTAAAACCATTTGACAACATTGTTTGGTCAAATTTGTCATGCCATTATTTGGATGCATGTTTTAGTCCGTAAAGCGACTTAACAAGTCTACATACCTTCTTTTCTTTACCTGGAATCACAAATCCTTCAGGTTGTTCCATGTATACTTCTTCCTCTAAATCTCCATTTAAGAAGGCCGTCTTAACGTCCATTTGATGAATTTCAAGATCATACACCGCAGCTAATGCTACTAACATTTGTATGGACGTAATTCTTTTAACCGGAGAGTATGTATCAAAATAGTTAAGATCTTCTCGTTGTCTATATCTTTTGACCACAAGTCTTGCCTTGTATTTATCAATAGTTCCATCATCTTTTATTTTCCTCTTAAAAATCCATTTAGAACCCAATGGCTTATTTCCAGGGGAAAGATCAACCAATTCTCATGTATGGTTATTCAATATGGATTCTATTTCACTATTGAATGCCTCTTTCAAAAATAATGATTTCGAAGAAGACATAGCGTCTTTTAATGTTCGATGCTCATTTTCCAATAAGAAAGTCACAAAATCTGGTACAAATGAAGTAGAAGTCTTTTGACGTTTACTACGTCTCGAATCCTCCTGACTATACGTACTTTCATTTGTATCTTCCCGAGGCTGTTTAGATCATTCACCAATCGACTCACGTTCCTTTTTATTGGGATATATATTTTTGTAGAATTCAACATTATCTGATTCTATAACCGTATTATTATGAATGTCGGGACTTTTAATTTATGAACCAGAAATCGATATGCTTTACTACTGGTTTCATATCCTATGAAAACACAATTAATGATTTTCGGTCCTATCTTTACCCTCTCCAGAATCAATCAATCATTCCTTAGAATTTCCCACCAGGTTGCTGTCATGACCCAAACTCCGCCCCGGTCGTGATGGCGCCTCTCGTGAAGACAAGGCCAGCCAGACCATTCCAGAACACCTCTTTTAAGCAGTTAAACAGTTCATAAACAGTTTAGATATGATTTCATGATATTAATTAGCGGAAATGCAACCCAACACAGCCCTAATCGGGGTGTCACAAGTCACGAGCATCTAATAGAGTGTAAATCCAACTACAAGGTCTAAAATATACAAAAATCGGAATAATGAACAAAAGAGAGGAAAACGGTGCTGCGGACGCTGGCAGTCACCTCGCTAACTCCTATAACTCTGCCTTTGATCAGCCAAAACGCGCTAACGGGTGGATATATACCTGCATCTGCACACGAGGTGCAGGGATTAAAGTGAGTACTCCAACTCAGTGAGTAATAAAGGTAAATAATAACTGAGCAGTAAGAAATCACGTAAGGCAAATCATCATGCTGTATAGAAGCAGTATAAAACCCCTTGAGAAAAAGCAGTGAAACTGTGAAATCTTTAGAAAACATCTTAGCTCAGTTCAAACCTCTTTTGAAAATGACTTTTTCAATGGTCAGGCAAATAAATGCAAAACAATTAGTGCAAGTAAGCACAGAAATCCGCCCCTCGGGCACAACACTCACTCAACAAGTAATGCCAGGCAATCAGGTAGATATTGCATGAAGTAGCACAGACAACAGATAATGGCAGACAAATGAAATAAAGTAAACACATAGAACAGTATTACTACCGCTGCGGCGTGCAGCCCGATCCATATATTGCTGCCGCGTGCAGCCCGATCCATTTATCATCGACGGCGCTCACTGGGGGTGTGCAGACTCCGGGAGGGGCCCCTTACGGCCCAAGCACAATATCAAGCCATCTCGTGGCATACATATCTCCGGCCCTCGGCCTCATAATCAATTCAGTATCTCACTGCTGCGGCGTGCAGCCCGATCCAAAAGTATCCTCACAACACAGGCCCTCGGCCTTACTCAGTCAAAAATCACATAAGCCCCGCGGGCAACAGTAAAACATGATCAGCCAAAAAATATTGTTGGAAATATCATTGCAAGTATTATAGTATAATAAACTTGGCTGAGTTTTGAAAACAATGGAAAATACATAACTGAGTTCAAGTATAAAATCAAAACAGTGAGGAAACAGTGATAATAATCCCCGAAGGGTTCAAATAGTTGGCACGAAGCCCAAATATGGCCATCAACCCAAATCATGATGATAACAAGTAAGTTTCAGTCAAATACATGGTAAATTCATCAATCGAGACGGACCAAGTCACAATCCCCAGCGGTGCTCTACCCCACGCTCGCTATCCGGCGTGCAAGTCACCTCAACATAGCACTGCGATGTGCAATCCGGGGTTTCAAACCCTCAGAATATCATTTACAATCATTACTCACCTCGAACCGGCGAATTCTCTAGCTCGCGACGCCTGTGCCTCTCAAATCGGCCTCTTCGCGCGTCGAATCTGACCAAAACCGGAATGAATACGTCACAACATGCCAAGGGAACAA
>NW_017671799.1:247643-249789 GCF_001879085.1 Nicotiana attenuata
CGACTTATGTCGGAATGTCTCAAGCTTTAGCTCTAGCACAAGTCTTTTCCTTTCATGACTCTGGGAATTTTATTTTAAAAATTTCCCGATCTTTAGGAATTTTTTGATTACACTCCATGGCATGATGTCCTTTCGAGCATACTCAACCTGCGTGCTAAAAATCTGCCCAGTATCTTTGCATGTGTATCCTAAATAAGGGAAGGTGGGTGGGTAATGATAATCTTTTAAATTCTGTGATAAGAGTTCTTGTTAATCATGCTCTCTTCTTCATACACATTGTTGGCAGCTTAGAATGCCTTTTAGCAAGACGACGTCAGAATTAAAAAATAGAGCAATGCATCATGAGTGGGAAGGTGCAAACTATGTGAAATGAAGAGTACGCTTCTTATGATCGGCTATCATTTTCTTAATGCCATCAATTTTTGCTCCATTTGTGCTACTTTGTCCTAAGCTTTGCAATCTTGTCTTGGTATGACTCGAATTTCTTGTAAATTCATCCGCATCTAAGTCAATCATTGCGATTTGGGCCAGCCATATCGTCCTTGGAAGTTTTTCTTTGCTTTGATGTTCAAACTTAAGTAAACTTTTGGAGGAAAGATAGAATATAGATGGTAACACTAAAGCTGAGGGTAGAACTTTTAAGAATGCATTCCTAAGAAATCGTGGATCGAGTCTTGTAATAGGGCTACGTATAAGAGGAGCCAAAAATTGGTGATTTTTATCTTGAAAATAATTTGTTAGTATTTGTATATAGACAAGCTTGGAGTCAAAATAATTTGATAAGGATATGGTAGCCATGAAAAATACTCTAATTTTTTTTTTGTAATTGGCAAATCATAAGTTGTCGAGGACTGGGATAGTACCTCGACTAACGTGCCAAAACTTAGAATTAACGGGTGCATGAAGATTAATTTCGACGACCCAAAATAAGACGATACGGACACTTGAATTGAATAGGTAAAAATTTAGAATAATTTGATGATGCAAATTGAACCAAATAGTGCCTTCTATTGCCTCAATAATTCGTAAGTTTGGACATCTACCAACTTAGAAATGTGAATTGGCACGAATGTGAAAATTCTAAGACATAGGTAAAATGCTAAATATATTTTATGAAACCTATTTATTTCTATATTATTGGAGATAGAGGTTTAGGCCTGTGTGAGAATTGAAGTATAAAATTATGTGAGGCACGAGTGGCAATATTTGAAAAATATGTAACTATATTTTTATGAAAAGAACGCGAATAACCTTAACTTCGCGAAATTAGATGGAAAAGATTATGTCAATTTTAATGAAATCTTGTTAGAGATTTGCGGGCAAAAGGTCCTACTTCAAAAATACAAAGGTATTCTTAATTGGACTCTAAGAATTGGGAATGGACCTAAGAGAAATTGGGCCTAAGCAAATACCAAACGGTGCTCTCGAGTCGTTAAAGAGCGCTAAGCGGGAACGATTGGTGATTATTATTATTATTATTCGGAAAAAAATGATTAAAGAATAAATAACAAAAATATATGAACAATATGAAGTATATATTAGCAAGTTGGATAGTCTTTTCTTTTTCCTTCTGAAAAACAACAAATGATGTTAGTGAAAGTAATAAAGTCAAGTAAGCGACATAGCAAATAAGCAAATAAGCAGCCAAGCATGTTACAAATTTCAAAGTATAACAAAGAATTGCGCGTCTAATAATGTAAAGGAGACCTCTTTGTGCCAGAGGTAAGGCTAACATTATATTTGAAAGAAAATATGCCATTATGTATCATCCCATTTTTATAAATTAATAATTCTATTCTGAAAAAACAATAAATGTAAAGTATAACTGCTTAAACATCTTTCCTCTTTTTTTTTTTTTGTAAAAAGGGAGTGTACTTTATCAAAGAAAGTATAAATAAAACATATTTATAATAAATTAATTAAGTAATTCTATTTTTCAAAAGCAAATAAAGTAACATGAATTGCTTAAGCCATTTTTATTTATTTTTACGTAAAAAATCAAAAGAAAGTAAAATAAAGATATTTTTGTCATGTATAAACTTCTCGTTGTTCCGCAAGATTATGTTACTTGAAGAACTATATAAAAAAAAAAAAAATTTAGACATGCTCCTTTAACTAAGGATTTAATTAATTTAGAGCAAATGGT
>NW_017671800.1:0-53387 GCF_001879085.1 Nicotiana attenuata
GGTAGACTAGTGGAATCTTCTGCACTTTCAATCATGAAGTTAATGACCCAGGAGGATAACTTGACTTTGAGTTTGGTCACAAGACAATACACCAAGAAGGTGTCTCTTTGAGAGAAGGTGGAGAAGGACCAGTGCGAGGAAGCAGAGTAGTTGCTACGATATGAGCCAAGACTCGAGTTTCGAAACTAACATCACTGGGGCCTAACTGGTTGGGAAGGGATTCAGAGGAACACTCAGCAATACACCGTTTAGCTTGATCAAAGGAGATTTCAAAATCATTGGGCCAGGTATTTTTGAAAAGCATGGGAAAACTAGAACATTTACACTGAAAGAGTGAATCAAATATGGCACAGTCAAGAACAATACGCTTACCTAACACTAAGGATTCCAACTTATCAGGTTTACTAGAACGAAGATTAGCATAAAATATCTTTACTAGGGGTTCATAGACCTTAGGCGGAGGAATAGAGAGGAACTTAGACCACCCTTGATGAACAAAAAGATTTTTTACCTTACAATTTAGGGCTTCCATGTCGTCAAGGTCGACTACCCTTCCATGAGCGATGGTCTTGTCTTTCAAAGCGATGAAAAGATCCCTATTTGGAGAATCCCAGAAATTCAGGTCAGATTCGAGGGAGCCAGAAAGATCTATCTTGGATTTCTTTGGAGTAGAGGAAACAGGGGGGTCTTCCATAGGTCATTTTCCTAGAGCTTTTTCTCCTAAGATTGAGAATGATCAGACAAATCTCCCTGCGAAGAAGCGAAACCCTCAAATTGGTCGGACCCTAGGTCTACTTGTTCTGGGGGCATAGAAGGGGGTTTTGCTTTAGAGCGGGTACTTTTCCTGGTGGAGGCAGATGGGTTCTTGGAGTGTTTAGCCATTGAAGGATAGTGGTTTGAGTACAGCTTCGGAGAAGGGTTTTCTAGATGATAGAGATGAAAGTGATTGAAAAGAGATCTCCGCCTTAAAAAGAGGGATTCTGAACCTTCTAATGGTTAAGTATAGAAAAGGAAAAGGCGTCAGTTGAATAGACGTGATGATTCGCTTTCCATCTTTGAACGGCGCAACTGATGTGAAAGAAGAGGAAAAGAGAGGGAAAACGGAGGCGTAATTAATGCAAAAGTAAGAGACAATTATTAAACCTACAAAAGTAACCGGATTACACATAGGTCCTATAAGTTATTATTAATGCAAGTAATACCAAGTAATTTTCTCATAGCACAAAACCTATCCTCTAATAAAGGCTTAGTAAAAATATTTTCTAATTGATCAGTTGTTCGAATAAAAGATATTTCTATGTCTCCCTTAAGAACATGATCTCTAATAAAATGATGCTTGATGTCTATATGCTTTGCTCTAGAATGATGCACAGGATTTTTTGAAAGACATATAGCACTAGAATTATCACAGAAGATTTGAATAGGCTTAAAAAATAGTTCATAGTCACCAAGTTGATGAGACATCCACAGTGGTTATGCACAACATTGTCCAATAGCAATGTATTCAGCTTCAATCGTGGATAGTGCAACTGATCCTTATTTTTTACTGTTCCAAGATATCAAAGCTTTGCCAAGCAATTAACATGCCCCACTCGTGCTTTTTCTGTCTTCCTTATCACCTGCAAGATCAGCATCTGAAAAACCTTCTAATTTAAAAGTGTTAGAGCGAGGATACCATAATCCATGGGAGACAGTTCCAATGAGATATCGAATGATTCTTTTTACTGCAGTCAGGTGAGACTCCTTAGGAGCTGACTGAAACCTGCCACATTTACAAACGCTGAACATAATATCTGGTCGACTAGCAGTTAAATAGAGAAGAGAACCAATCATTCCACGATACTTAGTTTCATCAACAGATTTTCCTTGTTCATCTTTGTCGAGACTTGTTGAAGGACTCATTGGTGTGCCAATAGCTTTGGCACTGCTCATGCCGAATTTTTGGGTCAGCTCCTTTGTGTATTTAGTCTGACATATGTATGTTCCTTCTTCAGATTATTGAATTTGAAGTCCAAGAAAGAATGTCAGTTCTCCCATCATACTCATTTCGAACTCACTTTGCATAAGATTTGAAAATTCCTTGCACATAGAGGATTAGTACTACCAAATATAATATCATCAACATAAATCTGAATAATGAGATTACCTTCTGATAAACAGAGTAGTATCTACCTTACCTCTTGTAAACCCATGATCAATAAGAAAAGAGCTTAATCTTTCGTACCATGCTCGTGGAGCTTGCTTCAGCCCGTACAGTGCTTTAGTTAGCTTATACACATAATATGGAAACTCTAAGTCTACAAACCCAGGGGGTTGCTTCACATATACTTCCTCTTCAATGAAGCCATTTAAGAAGGCACTTTTAACATCCATCTGAAATAACTTGAATCCTTTAAAAGATGCATATGCCAACAGAATGCGTATAGATTCCAGTCGAGCTACTGGGGCAAAGATTTCATCATAGTCGACTCCTTCTTGTTGTGAATATCCTTGAGCAACTAATCTGGCTTTGTTTCTTACAACTTTTCCATCCTCATTGAGCTTATTTCTGAAGACCCACTTTGTCCCTATCACAGGAACGTTTTCAGGTTTGGGTATCAGTTTCCATACTTGATTTTTGTCGAATTGATCTAACTCATCCTGCATCGCTTGCATCCAACTTGAGTCTTTAAGAGCTTCCTCTATTTTCTTTGGCTCAATTTGAGAGATCAATGCTATGTTTGCTTTCTTCTTGAGAGCTCCCCTGGTTTTCATTCCTTCATTTGGATCTCCTATGATGAATTTTTGAGGATATTCAGGTTCACTTCTCCATTCGTTTGGGCGAACTGTATGAGTAGTCGACTCCTTCAGCGGTTCTGGTGGATTATTGCTGGTTTCATTAGTTGACTCTATCACGGCTTCAGATCAATCAGTCGACTTTTGTGATTTGCTTGTCTCCTGATTTTCTTGAATTTTATCTTCATCACCTGCAATAATACCTTTCTCGACCGAGGAGTTATTTTCATCAAATATAATATGCACAGATTTTTCCACACGCATCGTGCGTTTGTTGTATACTCTAAAGGATCTACTATTTAATGAGTAACCCAGAAAAATACCTTCATCACTTCTTGAATCAAATTTTCCAAGATTGTCCTTACCATTATTGTGAATGAAACACTTACTTCCAAAGGGATGAAAGTAACTAATATTAGGAAGTTTACCTTTCCACAGTTCATAAGGGGTTTTCTTCAGAATTGGCCTTATGAGACATCGTTTGAGAATGTGACATGTTGTACTGACTCCTTCTGCCCAGAAATGGTTTGGTAGAGAATGATCTAGTAGCATCGTTCTTGCCATATCTTATAGTGTTATATTTTTTCGTTCCACAACACCATTCTGTTGGGGTGATCTTTGTGCAGAGAAATTATGAGTATATCCTTGATCATTACAGAAGTCTTCGAATGCTCTGCTTTCAAATTCTCCTCCATGATCACTTTGTATTGTTGTAGTCAGATCTTTCAACCTTCTTATAGAAAACCTCAAAGTTTCTTAACGCTTCATCCTTATGAGATAAGAAAATCACCCAAGTAAAACACGAATAATCATCAACAATAACAAAAGCATATCTTTTTCCTCCTATGCTAGCAGTTCTAGTAGGCCCAAATAAATCTATATGAAACAATTGTAGGGTTTAGAAATGGATACAATATCCTTATTTTTGAAAGAGTTTCTAGTTTGTTTTCCAATTTGACAAGCATCACATATATGATTTCTAGAGAAATTCAATTTTGGCAAACCAATAACTAACTCATGCTTGGAGAGTTTTTCAATCAGATGCATGCTTGCATGACCAAGTTTCCTATGCCATAGCCAGGGATCATCAGATATTGAAGTTAAACAGATATGACCATCAATATTTTCAAAACCATTAAGAATGTAAACATTTCCATACTTTTTACCTGGGAGGATTGTTTTACCTATCTCATCTTCAATAACACAACCTGTTTTCTTAAACTTTACCTCATATCCTGAGTTGCATAGCTGACTTATGCTTAGAAGGTTGTATTTGAGCCCATCAACTAGATAAACCTCAGTGATATCATAATTGTTATTGAAGGGGATCGTTCCGGTACCCATTATTTTTCCTTTTGAATCATCGCCAAACTTAACGCTTCCTCCGTCTATTTATGTAACTTCTTTGAACAGGTTTTTATCACCTGTCATGTGGCTGGAACACGTCACTGTCTAAGTACCATTTTCTTTTACAATTTCTTCGGTGGTGTTCCTGCAAAACATAGTGATCACTTTCTTTTAGGTACCCAAGCTTGCTTGGGTCCTGGTTGGTTAGTGTTACTAGGTTCAAGATCATTTTTGGGTTTCCAGATCCATCCTGAAATATTAGAGTTACGAAAACGACAATAAGAATATTTATATCCACTTTTATTGCAGTAGTGACATGTAATTCCTGACCCATTTTTGGGTCTTTCAGTTGTGTTAGTACTAGTGGACTCAGTTCTGGCTTGTCCTTTTCCAGTTGACTTGTAAGTCGTCTGGTTTGACCTGATAGAACTGTGACTGGTGGATTTGCGCATGCCATTGAGTTGCATTTGCAATTCCTTCAAGCTCTTCTTAAGTACTTCTTTTTCGATTTCACATACTTCATGTTTGAGTTTCCAGTCTTTTACTTCTTTGTTGAGTCTCTTTAGTTCATCCATCATTTTTTGAGACTCTTTCAAAGTGAGATCAAGAATATCCTGCAATTCATTACATCTTTCACAATTATAAGACCTTACCTCGCTTGTTTCACCTCGAGCCATGAAGCAGTTTTCATTGTTATCTTTGCATTCATCGTCTGAAATATCCTCGTCTGTCCAGCATCCTGAAAGTTTGTTCATATCGTTTTCCAGAATTGTCATGAAGCAAAGATTTGCTACTTCTTCGTGTTCTAAACTGTCTTCATCACTCCAGCTTCCAAATGATTTGTTTTTGTTGAAACCTCTGGAGATTTTTCTTTTTAGATCTGGACATTCAGCTTGAATATGTCCAAATCTTTCACACTCATAGCATTTTCCATTATTCTTATCTTGTTCGTTGTATTGCCTGGTTTGCCTAGGTGGAATCCTTCCTCTTCTCGTGTTTCTAAATCTTCTCATTAAGCCATCCATGTTTCTTGACATCATGGCAATTTCTTCTTGAAGAGCTTCAGGATCATCATTGATATCATTCTCTGCTATCTCAATTGTGGCCTTGAATGCAACTGTTTTCTTCTTTTCTTCTTGGTTTGTTTTCTTGAGATGCGTCTTTTTGAAGGCTATGAGTTCTCCACGAAGTTCATCATAAGATAATTTATTCAGATCCTGTGATTTAAGTGTGACTACTTTAGTTTGTATTGGTAAACTTCTAAGAATCTTTCTAACTTGATCACCACTTGAGTATGGTTTGCCGAAAGCTTTTAGGTCGCTAATGATTTTACTGAATCTGGCAAACATTTCCTCAATGGATTCTCCTTCTTTCACCTGGAAGAGTTCGTAATCGTGACCAACATGTTGATATGTGTTTCCTTCACTTTGCTGGTTCCTTCGTATGTAACTTCAAGCTTATCCCACATTTCTTTGGCTGTATCACAGCTGGAGATTTTTTCATATTCTTCACCACTTATAGCATTGTAGAGCAAATTTCTTGCCTTGTTTTTGACTTGCACAACCGCCATTTGCTCATCTATATATGAGTCTATATCTTCAGGATCAGCAAGAGGTTGAGTAGCAGCCGGCAGAGGATAGTTTCCCTTTTTGATGACTCTCCACACTTTAACATCATATGCCTTTGCATATATTTCCATACGTACTTTCCAGTGGAAAAAATGATGTCCATTGAAGTATGGTGGCCTTACTTGGGAAGTACCTTCTTGAAAAAGTGCTCCTATGATAACTTGATTATCCATGATCTTTTCTCACAAGCTGTTAAGCAAAAAGAAAGGTGTGAGCCTTGCTCTTATACCAATTGAAAGTACAAGGGGGAGGGGGGTGAATTGTTTATTTTTAAACTTAATAGCTAGTAGTTGACTAGTTTTACGATTAGTCGACTGGATATAAGAACTTGATACTAATAAAGACAGAATTTAAGATGCAGAATTTAAATGCAGGAATTAAAGACACCAGAGTTTTTATACTGGTTCAGATTCAATGTGAATCCTAGTCCAGTCCCCTTAGGTTGCAAGGGAGTTCTTTTTCAGTGAGTGATTTTCTTCGAGAGTACATAGAATGGTGTGATCTACACCGATCGCGTAGTTCCTATTTCACTCGTTTCTTTTGATACAATGCCTCACCAGTGTTGTTCTCTCTTTTTTCTCTAACTTGTTACACAACAGATCTAGTAGAGCTACAATGTTTGTTTGTAGTAGAATAAAGAGAGGGTATTTGGTTCGATCAAAGTATATGGTTCTAGGTTACAGATACAGGTTTAAATACTTTGAGAGAGGCTTGGTTTCTGGAGAGATTTGCCAACCCAAGAGATTTGATCCTTGGAGAGAAATTGATTCTTTCCAAGAATAAGTTCATACAGCAACAACTATAATTACGAGATCCTTGATTGATGTTCCATATATGCTTCCCAAGATCTTGCACCTTCCAGATTTGGATACGTTCGACTTGTTTGATTCTTTATGTTTAGGCTTGATTGATTTCGTCTTGGCTTTGATTGATTACTCTAATCCCGTATTGCTTTTCTTGATTCCTTACATCTCGTAGTTGTCCATTGATTTTGTGATCTTTGCTAATCTCGAATTGCTTTCCTTAAGTTCCCTGATTGATTGCTTCCATCTCGTAGTTACTCCTTAATTCTTTGATCTTCTCTAATTGATTCCTTCAATCTTTGAATTGCTATCCATGAGTTCCTGCAAACATATATCATTTGCATTATTAAAATCAAATCTAACATGAGCAACATAGGGTTAGGGAAAAATGTGTGAACTCAACAAGATGTAGATGGCATATTTTGGGAAGCTTGGAGGGACACACAGGGAATTTCATTGTCAGCAGCTACTATCATGTTCATAAGTATTTCAGAGCAACCAGAAACAAGATGGCTAATACAGCATGGGTAGCTAAACATTTCAAGGACAACATTATCAACCAACCTGACATAAAGCTTAGGAAGTTGGAGGATTTGATTAGGTCAAGTATGGTGTGTATGTGGGAAAATTCATATGTGCCAGGGCTAAACATCAGGTCATGGGTAAGTATCTGGGTGATTACAAGCAGGAGTGTGCTAGAATATATGATTATGCTGACATGCTCAGGTCTACAACCCTGGCAGCACTGTTGTTGTGAAGACTCCAAATGAGACAATACTCGGTAAAGAGGTGCTTGTGGGGATCTACATTTGTCTACATGCTTGCAAAGTAGGTTGGTTGGAAGGATGTAGAAATATTATTGGCTTTGATGGAGCATTTTTGAAGGGTGTATAAAGGTGAGCTACTATCATGTATTGGTAAAGATGGTAACAACCAAATGTACCATGTTGCATGGGCAGTGGTTGAAAAGTAGACGAATATGCATGATTTGCAGCTCACAGAATCCCAAGGTGAAGGGCTGACCATCATTTCTGATATGCAGAAGGTATATATTTCACCCCTATTCTTCCTGTAGTTACTTTATATATGTTTCTGATATTCTAACTCTTTTTCTTGTTGCTTAAGGGACTTGTTCAATCTGTGGCTGACTTGATGCCAAATGCTGAGCACAGAATGTGTGCAAGACACATATAGAGCAACTAGAAACAAAAGTGGAAAGGTGAAGAAAGAAGGAAGAAGTTTTGGGCATGTGCAAGGGCTTCATTTGAAGCATATCTGAAGGCTAAGATAGATGAGTTGGCAGAATTGGGTGACAGTAAGATCATTGAAGACTTACTGAGATACCTTAAACAATGCTGGTGTAGAGCATTCTTTAAAGATTGGAGTAAATGTGATTCTGTGGAGAACAACATGTGTGAGACTTTTAACAGTTGGATCCTGTCTGCTAGGCACAAGTCTATCATAACTATTTTAGAAGAGATTAGAGTGAAGTGATGGAGAGGATGACTACCATGAGAGAATTTGTAACAAGGTGGATTTCTGATGTATCTCCTATGGCAATGGGGTACATAGAGGAACAATCTCAATATGCAGTTAAGCATGAATTTAAATAGAATGAGGACACTGGGTATAAGATACAACATGGGGTTTACAAACATATTGTTGACTTTTCCAACAATACATGCACATGCAGAACATGGCAGCTCAAAGGAATACCATGCTCCCATGCAATATGTGCAATGTCTTTTAAGAGATTTGAGCCTGCTGACTATGTTGTTCACTGGTACAGGAAAGAAACATACCTGAAGGCTTTCAGTTGTTACATACAACCAGTAACCAACATGGAGATGTGGCCATCAACTCAGAATCCCACTGTTGAGCCTCCTGTAATTACTAAGATGCCTGGTAGACCTAAGAAAAATAGAAAAAAAACTCAAGATGAACCTAAAAAGAAGTTTGGTAAGAGATCAAGGAAAGGGACACCAATGACATGCTCTCATTGTAAGACAGTAGGCCATAACAAGAAGGGGTGTCCTATCCTGGTAAATGATCAGATAATGCATTCATTTTGTTTCTGATTGTGACTTGTATTTTGGTTGTTTGTATAACTCATTTTATTTTTTGGAAATTTCAAAAAGGTTAAGGATCTGGAACTACAAGTACCAGAAATGTAATGCTACTCAACCATCTTAGGTTGCTCAAAGAACAACTCAACCATCAGCTGCTGTAAGTGATTCTAGAACTGCTGGTACCAGAAGTACTCAACCATCAGCTGCTGCTAGTGGATCTGGAACTGATGCTACCAGAAACACTCAACCATCAGCTGTTGCAAGTGCATCTGTAAGTATTCATTTTTACTTTAGTTAAGCTGTATTAGGACCATGATA
Source organism: Nicotiana attenuata (assembly GCF_001879085.1). Lineage (NCBI taxonomy): Eukaryota > Viridiplantae > Streptophyta > Magnoliopsida > Solanales > Solanaceae > Nicotiana > Nicotiana attenuata. The sequence continues at coordinate 8,941 of NW_017671800.1, forward strand.
TTTAAATTATTAGATACTACTTTATCTTATATCAGGATACTGGAAGTATGAGATCAAGGACTATGAGATCAAGGACTTCTGATGATATTCTATCTAGTGTTAGAGGAAGGCCAAGAGCTACTGGACTTCGAGGAAGACCAAGAACTACTGTATTTGGTATTTTGTTTAGTGATTCGGGAACAATGATAGAAAGGGTATGTGATTTGGATTTTTATTTAGATATTAGTAGTTTGGGTGCTAATTTGACTTCCTATGTAGTGTGGATCAAGAGATAGGGTACTTTCTGCTCCTACAAAAATAGTGGATGCTGGACAGACCAATATTGATCTTGGATACAGTGCACCTGGACTAAGGTGACAAGGAAGAAATGCTATAACACAGAGGCAACTTCAACAACAGTTGAGGAGAAGACAAACTCCAGCAACCCTTAGCCAACCTCAAGTCCATTCCTCATCTCAGCCAAGCCAGTCTCCATGTCCAAACTTGAGCCAATCTCAGCAATATCAACCAATCTCAACCATAATGATCTGGTGAATGTTTGTTTTTGTGATAGCTTAAGTCTGTTAGTTGCAGAACTTAATTTGTAGGTTAACTATGGATGTTTAACTATGACTTTTATTTTGGCACAATGTTTAAACTGTTTCTGCTACTAGACAACTTTCAGTAGCTAATTTTGTCAACCAAGAAGGCTGGTCGAACTTGGTTGTTTATATATGTCTGCTTGTTTATGTCAGAATGCTTTTCATTCCACAAAAAATACATCATACATTTTGTCATTATCATTGTACAAAGGGTTATGAAGACACTGATTAGTGCTAACTACACTAAGAAGAAAATTACAATTATTAGTGCTAATACAACAACTAAAGTTACAATGATCTTCACCCTCTTCCTACGCTGTAGTCGAGCTCTCTCTCTCATTCTTGATAACAGCCCTGAAATCACTTGTTTATAATGATCTGGAAGAGGTGGATCAAACCACCTAAAAAAATTACAAGAATTATTTCGGCTATAATTTGAGCACCCTTCCTGGATTTGTTGGCTTTCAAGTGATGCAAAACTTAGCTTCAACTCCACAATGACCAAATACAGGACTTAGCATTATTTTCACGGTCTGGAAAAAGAAAAAATAATAATTAAAGCTTCACATTTTAGAAAAAATGAAGGAATGTAGCTTCAAATTCTATATAATAGAGGGATAATATATTTTACAATGAATAGAAAAGATCCCACTTAAATAGACACCATTTTTGACAGTTGGGCGTTGGGAAAAGGGCTATCACGCTCCTAAACGTCTTGTTCCTCACGCAGCAGGATGATTAGGACCAACTGACGCCACATGGGCATGGTCAACGGTCAAATGTATTTATTAGTTCAGGGAATCATGAGTTTGAGTGTTCAAATGGGAAAATCCAAAGTTCGTGTATCGGCTTTCATAAGCCCTACAAGTTTAAGTGGCCAGGAAGTCATTACGCCTATATATTTCATATATCAAGTGTCATCTTAATTGAAGATGTATTTTGATGTATATTTATACTGTGTTAATTCAACGTATATTTTTTATATATACGTTTTGCATATATTAACGTATATTATTATCGAAGTAAGATCTTTATGTTAAGAAAAGGAAGAAAGAAGGAAGAGAAAAACTTAAGAAAAATAATTAAAAAGAAAACGAATGAAACAAATTTAGAAGATATATTGGATTCGGCAGAAAACACAATTAAGAAGGAAATCCCAAAAGGTAAAGAAGGAAAGATGAAGAAAAAGCAGGAAAGCTAATAAATAATGAGAAAACAAAAGGCATGATTTTCTTACGAAGAATTATTGATTTTTCATTCAATTTGCTTATTTTTAGGGATTAATAATTAATATTTTTATTTTAATGAAACTGTATGCTACAAATATAAATATTTTCCTGCCACAGCTATACTGGATTTCATGCTAAAAATTTGTTATATTTCTTTTAAACAGTGACGGTTTTGTAAAGTTCCCTTTTTTTTCCTTTTCAAATCCTGGGAACACTCAAAATGGGTGAGCTATCGTTTTTACTTTTTTTATCCATCAATTTTTTTATATCGAAATAAAGAAATGATCAGAAGGACGATTAAAATGGAACACAACCAAAAATAGCGTAGTACTAGTGTTTATGTAGGAAAAAACAATTATGGTACCTCTCCTTGCAGAAAAAGCAAAAGAATCCTATTATGACCAGGAGAATCAACACAAACTTTATCTAGAGTAGGGTAAACAACTTTTATATAAGGAGTCTCAAGCTTAATTCTTTTCCATCCATTGAAGTTTAATTTTGCTCATCACAAATTTTAATCTTCTCCAATATGATTTTCCGCAAATTGATTCAAAAGCAGAGCAACCCTCTGTTGCTTGCAAACCATGCATTCTTCAGACAGCAGTCCAACGCCAATCTGGTATTTTCCCTGCTCTCCATGCAACTAATGAAGTTAACACTGAAAATAATCTCTTATTTTTACTTATAATCTAAACAGAAAAAACCAGATTTCGGACCTTTTGTTAAAAGGATCAATAAATAATCTAAGGAATTACAAAATCAAATATCTCGTCAATCACTTCAATCAACAATTTGTTTTTCCATTGAGAATATGTTCACAGGCAAAGTTGTCTCCATGTGATCAGGAAGTAGAAATGCAGGGTAAGGCTGCATACGATAAATGCTTGTGGTCCGGACCTTCTCTGGACCTCGCATAGCGAGAGCTTAGTACGCCGGAATAACGTGTTCGCTTTGTTTATTGACGTAGAACAGTACAAATTCTACTTCCAATTGACTTTTCACTGTTCAAACTTAGACGTGTCTCTAATGCAAGCTGACTCTTCAAAACCTTACTACAGTCACAGGCATATCCAGTAATCTCCACAGCAAAAGACCGTCGATTATCTATCATCAACCAGACGGATGTATCCTTAATGTTAGCCAAGCATATTTTCTCAACAGAGGCTAAAGGGGACACCAACATGGTCTTCTCCCCTTTGTCGATGCACGTAGTTTTGGGTCTCATAACGGCGGGTTCAAGTGGTCCGACCCGTGACCAGCTTCTCTCGTTCCTCAAATAAAAATCTACTGATGAACTCAACTCTGCTCTCTTCTCACCTTGTTGATTTTGTCTTGGTTGATGGTAGCCCCATTGGTGGTCCTCGTTTGTCTGTCGCTAACGGCGTCTGGGTCGAGCAGACTAAGCGTATTAAGCCTTCTTTCAAACATATTGTGGACAATGTTTATAAGGCCGCTGCTGTTTCCGTTGATTTTCGACACAAGGTTAGATTTTTCAACCACAATAATACCGTTGATTACGTAGTTCAGTAAAATAGGATTAAATTAGTTCGTCTTTTGCTGTTTTTGAATGCTGGCATTATATTCGGTGTATGCATTGGGCTCTCTCTGAATTGATTTTCTAACTGCTTTACTGTTTCAACCAGTAATTTACTTATGTTTAGGTAGGGAACTTTGTCATATTTTGAGTTCCTGAATTGTTATTAACAAAATTCACATGCTATCTAGTACCAAGTTTTTTTCTTTCGTTTTTCATTTTTTTTAAAATCTTTGTCCTTTCTGATTTTCCAATATGCTTAAAAATTATGGATTTGCCATACGTACCAGTTATTAGGCTTTATTTTGCTGTTGATAACCAGCTAGGAGGTGTATACAAATATAAATTGAAATACTATAAAGTGTAAAGTTGGGTAGCAGTGTCGAGTTTTTCATCTGTTATGTTAGATTGGTGAGGTAATGTGGTGAATGAATTGTGAACTAGGAGACCAGAAGTAACAATTTCATCATAAAATTTTCTACTGGATCTTTTGTTCTCGTGGATTGCTAGGCCCTCAAATATCTTTTATAATATTTTGATGATGTTGCTAGGCTGGTGAGGTGTGCAATCAAGTGAATCAATGGGCTGAAAAGGAAACAAGCGGCCTTATCAAAGAAATTCTTCCTTCCAACTCAGTTGACCATGTAACAAAACTTGTCATTGCAAATGCACTGTACTTTAAAGGAGTCTGGGATGAGTGTTTAACCAAAAAATATCATTTCGGTTAAAACTAGAAATTAAGAGGAAAAATCGGGTTACTGATAATCAGGAGACGAAAAGAATAAGAAATTTTTGAGGATAATAAAGCAGTAAATAAGTTTGTATTTCAATGTAATCTCAATGATATTTTGTGTCCTTACAAATGCTGAGACCTCCTCCTTTTATAGTTGATTTTTCTAGGAAAAGGTATATTGCCTTAGCCTTAAAGAGGCAATTATGAGCATTAAATGACATTAAATGAAACGTTACACAATCATTCCTATTCAATACTGATTCGCTAACGTATTTGACATTTAATACTGAATTTAGACTCCTTTATGCCATCAGATTCATATCTTCAATTCCTTCTGACCTCCTGGCTTTAATTAAGTTAAATAGATGCGAGACTCGTATCATTTGAATAGCATCTCGTGCCTATTTAACTTTCTTCTCCTCGTATCTGATATTGCCCGTGCCTCTTAACTGATCATCATGTTTTGACCATTTGACCAGTCCACGTGTCATGCCACGTCACCTTCAATTATAAATTCAGTTTTTTCCCAATACAGATAGTCCCTTCACTTTCCATTTATTTATCAATTAAATATTTGGGAAGTGGATCTTCATTAAAAAGGGAATTTTTGCCATAATCAATGCTATGACAGTGTCGACGCTTCAATTGTCTCTTCTATTTAATGCACCATATACGTGTCACCTTCTTATTAGTTCTACGATTTTGCAGCCTTTTTCTAAGGCTTCTTTAACTCCACTATTCACGAAGTGATAGTTGCCTTTATTATAGGCTTTCCATCATTACACTTCTTAAGCCCCCTTTTTCCTTTGTTTTCTTCTTCACAAGCTTTTTACCAAATTTCTTGCTATTTACTCTCGTTCACTTCTTCTTCAGTTCATACCTTCTGTTCATATCTTCTCACTATGTCGTCTTCGAATCCTAACCCTAAAAGAGTCCCAATTCTTGATAGTTTCCCCAATGCTCCTGCTAGACATAGAAGAGGTAGAGGAGGTGTGCTTCGTGGTACAGGGTCGGTTCGTGGTGGCACCTCTGGTTCCATCGCTCTTTCTTCTAGTTCTGGCAATATCTCTAGAGGCTCTCTTTCTAACAGATCATCTTCTAAGGGTAAAGAACCTTCTGAGTCTAACCAAGAGCCTCTGGTTGAAGAAATTGTGCCATCAGATTTATCTTTCGAACACGACAAAGAATCCCTTCGTGACCAACTGATTAAATTAGAGAGAGCTGATAAATATCCCTCTTTAATTACTGAGCCTTTGACTCAAATTGTTCGAAGAGACTGCCGTTGGAGAGATGACACCCAAATAGTTATCCCTACCCCACATCAAAGAATATCTTCTTTTAAGGTTGGCTTTTCTTTCGTTTACACCTATCCCTTTACTTTGGGATTTATTCCTGCTATTGACCCAGTCATACTTGATTTCTGTCGTTTTTTCAAAAAAATTTTGGCTCAAGTTGGTCCCCTCGTATGGAGAACAGTAGCTTGTTTGAGGTATATGTCAACCAAAGCTGATGTTGATTTTACTTTCCCTCATTTAATTCATCTTTATCACCCCAAGCTATTCCGCAATGGTGTTTTTACCTTATCTGCAAGAAGTAAGAGGGTTTTGGTTAACCCTGAAGATACTAACGACCGTGGCTGGTACACCCGGTTTGTTGCTGTTCCCACAAATGATTTGGTGGGTGAATCAAATATTCCTTTTCCTGAGAAATGGAACTTTGCACGTAAGTATTTTCTTCCTTGCCGTATTTGCTTTCATTATTTCGGCTTCTTTTCTAACTTTACTATTATTCCTTTGCTTTTTTGTAGCAACCATGGAAAATGTGGAACCCGTTCCTAATTTCCGTGGTTAGGTAGATGCTGTCTTGAAAGTCGTGCCTATGGAGGCACGAACTTGGAAATATATTTCCAACAAACATGGTTGGAAAGTGAAAACTCACGGTATACATTCCTCTTTGCTTTTCATGTGTTAAATTCTTTTCCCCTCTTTTAACTTTTTATCCTTCTTATTGTTAGGATTTGCTATTCGAGGGATGTCGGCTGAAGTAGCCATCACCCTGCGAGCTTCTTCCGGTAATCCTCTTGCTTTGGAAAGAACAGAAGCCACGATGTCAAAGAGGAAAGTGGTTGAAGAGGATTCTGACGTCGATGAAGACGATGATACCTCTTTGACAGTTCGTCCTAGAACTAGAAGGCGCATTGTTTCTGAGGATGAAACTGAGATCTCTCCTGCTCGTATCTCCGATCTCGTCACCATTACCTCTGATGAAGAGACCATTCCAAGGGACACCCCTGAATCCACTCATCGCCTCTTTATTGAGGGCTTCGAAAGTGGTGGATTAGGTTCGGTTTTAAATGAAGTCCCTCTCTCATCTTCCGTTTCTGTTCTTTCTGTTCCTCCTCCAACCTCAAGTGTTTTCTTACCAACTTTGTCAATTTCTGCTCCCTTACCTGCTTCGACTCCTTCGACTACTACTATTTTCACCTCTTCTACCGTTCCTCCTTCTATAGTTCCCCCTTCTTCTACTCATTATGTAGAAGAGGGTTCTAGTAGTAAAAGCATGGCTATGAGGAGTGTAACACTTGAGGTTCCTGCTAATAGCAGTCTTTTAAGGAAGTCTGGCGGAGCAGATGTTTGGCTTGAACCCTTAATTGGGGATATTGAGAAAAAGAAAATGGACAGTCACAGTTGCCTGACTCTGATGAACGACATAGTTCATTCCACTTTGAAGGTATGACCCTTCTTTCTTTACTTTTACCAGAATTTTTCCGGAATTCTAATTTTTCTTTCCTTATCGTTTTTAGGCCAACCTTATCGGTACAGAGTTGATGAACAGAATTTCCTTACTAGAGAAGGTGGCACGTGACTCTGAAAAGGCTGTACTTGATTCAGAGAAGGAAGCTCGTGACTCTCAGTTGGAAGCAGCTAACTGGAAGAGCCAATTTGATAGTGCCCAAATAACAATAGAGGATTTACAAGAGAGTAAGAATAACCTGGAACAGCAGGTGAGGGCATTAACTTCAGAGCTTGCGATTGTAAAAGCTTCTTCGAGTCAAGCTGAGAAAGAAAGAGAGCGTCTCGAGTCTTCTTTTTCAGAACAGTTATCTAAATCAAGTGAAGAAATCAGAGAGCTGAAGGTATTGTTGAGCAAGAAAGAGGAGTACGCGGGAGAGCTAGTTCAAAATTTGTCTCAGGCTCAGGCTGACTTGCAAATTTTCTCTGATAAGGTTCGTGCCATAGAGAATTCTCGTGCTTCCCTTGAAGCTACCCTTGATTCCACTTTGGCTGAAAATCAAATGTTAAAAAATGATCTTGCCTCGTGGGAAAGGGATTATGAGCTTCTTGAGGAGAAATTTAACACAGAGGTGAGCTGGGCCTTTCTAAACTCCCGCCGTGATGCCTTAACTGAAGCCAGTCAAGAAAATTTTTATTTAGAATCGGAATTGGCCAAGGTTTTGAGAACCATTGAAATGACTCAACAACCACTTGACTTTCCTTCTCCAGCAGATGAAACTCCCGTGGCTGAGGAACCTTTAAATGAAGGAGCCGCTTCTGTTGAAGTTGAAAATGTTACAATTCCAGCTCCCGAGGGTGAAACTTCACTGATACAGTCCGTGGAAGCTGAAGCTCCCGTGACTCTTGCTTCCCTCGGTGACTTTAACACTTCAAGCCCAACTGCCGCTACTTCCTCAGAAATTGCTACCGTGCCTACAACTGCTTCTGAAAGTGAAGTTGACATTGCAACTTCAGAAGTTCCAACCCCTTTAGTGACAAGTTGAATATTTTACTCCTTTCTTGTTTTTTTTATTAATTGGTGTTTTTATCCCTTGATCTTTTTAAGGGATTTTTTGGTTAAGTCCCCAGTTATCATAATGGGGCACTTGTAAAAATATTTTGCTTGACTAAGTTTCACTTGTAAACATTTTGGTAAAGTTCCTTGTTTTCTTTTCTTTTACTTGACGGGAGGATATGATGGATTTTCATTTAGTTTATGAGTCATCACCTCCGGTGGTATACCTGTCATGTCTGTATGGGACCAAGCAAAACAGTCTGCATTAGCTTTTAAAAATTCAATTAACTTACGTTTTACCTCCGGGCTAAGATTAGCTCCTATGTACACTTTTCTCTCGGGCCAATGTATAAATAACACCACGACCTCTAGCTCTTCTATCGTTGTTTTAATGTTATCATTATCCTCCGGTTCTTGAATGGTATCAGGTCTTGAATCCAGATCTGTTTGCTTTTGCTCAGGTGAGGTTGTTTCCATGTTACCCTCACCTAAATTCTGTAATTGCTATTTGTCTCCACCATTAACAATTGAATCTGCAACGGAATTGATGCTCCTAGATGTTTGTTGATCACCTCTGATTTGGCATATTCCCCATGGAGATGGGAATTTAATAACTTGATGTAGAGTTGATGGGACATCATCCATATCATGGATCCAAGCTCTCCCCATGATCATATTATAAGCCATTTCCATATCTACTATCTGAAATTTAGTTTCTTTAACAACACCTGCAGCAAAAGTTGTTAGAACTACCTCTCCTTTTGTTACTACACTTGAATTGTCGAACCCGGACAAGGTATGCGCCTTCGGTATCATTTTGTCTTCAGCTTGCATTTCACGTAATACCCTTAGTAGTATAATATTTACGGAACTTCCTGGATCAATCAAAACTCGTTTTACATTAGTGTCATGTACAAGTAAAGATATTACCAATGCATCATTGTGGGGGGTGATCACTCCTTCTGTATCTGCATCATCAAAAGTGATACTTTCATCTTCTAAGGTCTGTCGCACTCGCTTCTCGTGCGTGATTGTTACTTTGGAAACTTTATTTGAAGCCGTATATGTTACTCCATAAATATCCTCTCCCCCACTTATAACATTCACGGTTCTCTTGGGTGATGGGGGCTTTGGTGGTTCTTGCCTATTTTTCATGTAGGCTTGCTTACCTTTCTCACTAAATAACTCAGTGAGATACCCTTGTTTCAATAGATGGTCCACTTCACTTTGCAAGAATCTACATTCTGAAGTCTTATGCCCGTGATCATTGTGAAATTCGCACCAATGATCTGGATTGCGCTTATTTGGATTTGACCGCATCTCTTTCGGCCACCGTACCTTATCTCCCATGCTCCTCAAAACAGCTACGAGCTCGGAGGTAGTGACATTGAAATTATATCCACCAAATCTTGCCTTCAAACTTCCATCATCATCTCGTGACCCGCGTGTGTTTCGATCATTCCCAAACCTTGATGAGGAGCCTGATTCCCTGTTCCTAGGTCTGTGATCGTACCTTTGATTATCTTATCTTGACCGTGAGTCCTTTCTCGCAGGTCCCATCGTATGGCTCGTACCTATTTTTACCGGATCTCTTTTCATTTTCCACACGCCTTGAGCTTACCTTTTCTTCTGTTTTATGTCGTAAAATAATGTCTTCTTCAATCCTCATCTTTGTGTTGTATCTGTTGTAGACATCATTCCACGTTGTTGCTGGGAATTCACGAAGGCTTTCTTTGAGTCGCCTCGTGGCTTCTGAACTCTTCTCATTTAAATTACTAGCAAAGGCTATGGCTGCCCAATTGTCAGGTACTCGTGGCAGCGTCATTCTTTCCCGTTGAAATCTATCTACGAACTCTCTAAGCAACTCTGAGTCTCCTTGCTTGATTTTGAAGATATCTTCCATTTGTTTTTTAACTTTTTGAGCTCCCGAGTGTGCTTTGATAAATAAATCTGCAAGCTCAGCAAACGAATTTATAGAATTTTCAGGTAAAAGAGAATACCATGTTAGAGCTCCTTTAGTGAGTGTTTCACCGAATTTTTTGACCAAGACCGACTCAATTTCTTGCTTAGTCAAATCATTACCCTTGACACCTGTTGTGAATGCAGTAACATGATCTCGTGGGTCTGATGTACCATCATACTTCGGAATATCAGGCATCTTAAACTTCTTTGGAATTGGAAGGGGAGCAGCGCTTGGCTTCCATGGTTGTTAGGAATATTTATCTATATCCACACCCTTGATCACGGGAGGTACTCCAGGTATTTGCTCTATGCGTTCATTTTGCTCCTTAAGCTGTTTCTGCAAGGTTAGTACTAGACTTTGTAAATTATAATTAACTGGATTACCTGGGTCTCTCTCTTTTGTTTCACTAGGGGTTCCACCGCTGCCAGAATTAATCAATCCTGAACGAGGATTCTCCAAAGTATTGTTGTTCGGAGCAGATATGGGTGGGACAGCAGGCAATTGGCGAACAAAAACTTGGAGAGCGTTATTGACTTGAGAGGCAATAAGTTTTTGCAGAGCCTCATTCATGGTTTCAACGTTTTCGAATTGAGCCTGTACATGTGTATAAGATCCATTAGGAGTGCCTTCACGAGATCGTCGTGGGGAGCCTCGTGGAGAATCTTGTGGAGAGCCTTGTGGGGAATCTCCCTGAAGTTGTTGGATTGTCTGAATTTTTGGGTTTCCTTGAGTGTTGTCATTGTTGTTCGACATGATTGATGCAATCAAGAAAATTAGATTGAGATATGCTTGATTATCAGATTCCCGGTAACGGAACCAATGAGAAGTTCAATGCATCAATGACAAAGAACAATAAGTTCCACCTTCTCAATGGTACCTCTGTTCAAGTTCCCTTCATGAATAGCAATAAGAAGCAATACGTACAAGAATTTCAAGGTGTTGAGGCTTCCTTATAAACAGGGTGAGGATAAGCGAGATTTCTCTATGTACATATTTCTACCTGATGCCAATGATGGACTGAAAGCTCTGGTAGAAAAGATCTGTTCTGATTCGCAATTCTTGGACCGTCACCTTCCGTATCAGAAGGTTGGAGTTGGTGAATTTCGTATCCGCAAATTCAAATTTTCTTTTGGATTTGCAGCAAAAAAAAGTTCTAAAAGGGCTTGGCCTCGATTTTCCTTTTGATCGTGATGACCTCACCGAGATGGTGGACTCCCCACCTGGCCTTTATGTTTCTGAAATTTTTCACTAGTCCCTTATTGAGGTAAATGAAGAGGGGACAGAAGCTGCAGCTGTAACCGCTCTATGATTGGAATGAGGGGAGGGATGAGAGAAACGAAAGTATCATCCATTTCTCTTCCTGATTAGAGAGATGAAACAGGCGTGATACTGTTTGTCGGTAGTGTGCTTAATCCTTTCTCAGAGTAAATTGTAGTATTGCTGAAGTTACCTTTAATAACGGTAGTAGCAAGTTATCTCCTTCTGTATAGGACTTTTTGTTATTCTGTTTTTTTTTAATATCTCTTTTGGTGCTTATCAGATTCCTTTTGTTTAGGATTGTTATTCATATAGGTTTCTCTGTATCCTAGATTCTCTCTAAGTTGTTACATTATTCACAGATTTTATGTACTACATTTGGCTATATAAAGCCAACCATATAATCAATACGATATATGTTCTTCTTCTGCCTTTATCACTCTTTATGGTATCAGGAGCCCTACTGCTCCAACGAGCTTGATCCTAAATTTTTTTTTAACCCACGCACTGCACACACAAATGGCTCCAAGTTCTCCAACTGTTGTCAATGCCGATAATACCTCCGGTTCAAAGACTGTTGTCCAGTTCAATCCCGTTGCTCAACTTCCCATCAAACTTACTGGTAGCCATAACTTTTCACTATGGAAGACTCAGGTGTGGGCACAATCTCTTTAGTCACCTTGATGGATCGAAACCAAACCCTCTCAGACTATCTCTGCAAATAACCAAGAAGTACCCAATCCTGATTTTCTTGCTTGGTTTCAGCAAGATCAGCTCATATAAAATGCTATCTTGGCATCTGTAGACTCAACAATTGCTAGTACAATTGCTTCTGCTGCCAATGCCAAAATGTCTTGTGATGCGCTGCACATTGCTTATGCAAACAAGTCCCAAACTCGTATCTTTAGTCTTAGAGACCGTCTAGCTCGCCTTTCCAAGGACTCTCGCCCTATTGCAGATTATCTTCATCAAGTTCGCTCACTATGTGATGAACTTGCCACTGCTGGATCCCCCGTTTCCAATGAAGAATTGGTTGTCAAGATTCTTACTGGACTTGGATCTGAATTCCGAGACCTTTCCGCTGCCATCCGAGCTCGAGATTCAACAATCTCATACGAAGAACTATATGAAAAGCTCCTTGATCATGAGCTTTTTCTTCATCATGAGGAAGCCAAAAGGACTCCTTCTGCTCCAACAACTGCTAATATTGCTCAGGGGACTGCGTCAACTCCTACACGCCAGGGATCCAACAACAATCGGAGATCAAATGCGCCCAACAACAACAATCTCAATCAACAAAGTCGCAATCAAGCATGGCGCAATAATCAGCAGCCCAGGCGCAACAATCAGCAACAGCAGCCTCCCAACAACAGCATTTACTGCCAGCTTTGTGATGGTAGAGGACATACTGCTCGTGTATGTCGGACACGGTCTCACAATCATTTTCAAGCTCGCGCTAATTATGCTGCACGCTTCCAAAATCAGCAAGCTCCGTGGATCGTTGATAGTGGTACAACACATCATATTGCCTCGGACACTCAAAGTCTAGCCACTATGCAAGACTACCATGGTTCGGAAGATATAGTCATGGGCAATGGTAATACCATTCCAATCTCCCATACTGGTAATGTGAACATTAATGCATCAAATCACAAATTCCATCTCCAAAATGTTCTCTGCTCTCCAGCCATTAAATAACACCTCTATTGAATTCTTTTCTCGTTTTTATTTTGTGAAGGATCTGACTACGGGGGCGCCATTGGTTCGCGGATGGACTAGAAATGGGCTGTATGAGTGGCCACCGGGCGATGTTGAAGGTCCTCCCAAATGCAATGTTGCTGTCCCATATCACATGTGGCATCGACGACTAGGCCACCCTAATCATCGTGCTCTAAATAAATTTTTGCTTGATTTTTCCATTCCAGTTTCTGATTCAAAAACTAGTGCTATCTGTAATTCATGTTATTCCAATAAAAGCCACAAGATGCCTTTCTCAAAAACTTCTTTGCACAGTGATAAGAAATTACATTTAATTTATAGTGATTTGTGGGGACCGTCTTCGGTATTATCAATTGACAAAAAATGATACTACGTTTTATTTGTTGATCAATTTTCAAAATATATGTGGTTGTTCACGCTCAAAGCTAAAACAGAAGTTTTAAAAATCTTTCAAACCTTGCATCCCCTGCTTGAAAGACATTTTCACACAAAAATATTATCCTTGTACACTGATGGTGGTGGTGAATTTCAAAAATTAGATTCCTATTTAAAAACACATGGAATCGAACACTTAGTGTCGCCCCCATACACACCCCAACGGGTAGCCTTAGTTGAACGCCGACATCGGCATGTCATTGAGACAGCCCGCACCTTGTTACACCAAGCATCCTTACCTTCAACTTTTTGGAGTTATGCATGTCATCAAGCAGTTTATTTGATCAATTGGATGACTACACCAAATTTACAAAATAAATCACCTTTTGAAATCCTATTTCAAACAGTGCCTAATTATAATTTCATCAAAGTTTTTGGATGCTTATGCTACCCATGGCTTAAACCATATTCCAGTAATAAACTAGAACCTCGATCTACACCATGTGTTTATTTAGGATTTTCTAATAAATTTTATAGCCATCAGTGTTTTGATCCAGTTGATTCAAAAATATATGTATCCAGGGATGTAGTTTTTCTAGAAGACAATTTTCCTTTTCAAAATATTTTTTCAGATTTTAGAAGTAAGGATAATGTAGCTTGGGATATTATTTCTATTGAACAACCAGCCAAATAGGATAATAATTCAACTTTAAATTCCTCTTATCAGCTTCCACCACCGGTGACTATATTGCCCACGGTCACTCAATGCCCACAGGCTATCACATCTGCTTCTGATGGTGTCTCTCATTAATCAGGTAATATTCCTTCTCCTCATACCTCGACTCCTACTTCTCCACCTTCCACACAAGCTCCACAACAGCAGAGAACTACTTCTCCTCCTTCAATCTTGGCACCTCAAGTTTTGCCCTCACAGTCACTTATCACATATCAAAGACGAGAAAGACCATCCACTCCTAGCCAAAATCCAGGTCCGTCCCACTCTACATCTGCTTCGTCACTACATCAGCCGCAAATGGCTTCTTTCCCACCTCGACTAGAATCCTCTCAGCCTATTCAGTCGGATCCACCAACCCAAACCCAATCAAACCAGCCAGCCACCAAAGTGCACCCAATGATCACTCGATCACAAACTAATAGCCTTAAACCTCGTCAATTTCTCACAACCACTACATCATCTCAAAAAATTCCCACAACCCATAAGCAAGCCAAGCTAATTCCCCACTGGAATTCAGCAATGCAAGCCGAATTTGATGCTCTTGTTCGCAACCAGACTTGGGATTTGGTTCCATGTGACTCTTCCAAAAACGTAGTGGATTGTAAGTGGTTATTCCGTATTAAGTATAAACCTGACGGTTCTGTTGACAGGTATAAGGCTCGTTTGGTTGCCAAGGGATTTACTCAGCGTCCTGGACTAGATTACCGTTCCACCTTTAGTCCAGTAGTCAAGCGTGCTACTGTCCGTCTTGTCCTAACTATAGCCATTCAACTTGATTGGCCTGTTCATCAGCTGGATGTTAACAATGCCTTCTTGCAAGGTAGTCTTGATGAAGAAGTCTATATGCGGCAGCCACCGGGATTTGAAAGTTCTGAGAATCCTACCCATGTATGTCGTCTTCAAAAGGCAATTTATGGCCTCAAGCAGGCTCCTCGTTCTTGGTATACTGAACTCAAAAACTATCTGTTTACTTTGGGTTTTTTTAAATCCCGATCTGATTCCTCGCTCTTCATTTTGCATAAGTATGGGTTCACTGTGTACATTTTGGTCTATGTTGATGATATTTTAGTGACTGGTAATCGCCAACGAGGTGTTCATTATATCATTGAGGCTATTCAAAACGTTTTTCACTGAAGGATTTAGGACCTCTTCATTACTTTCTTGGTGTTGAGGTAATTCGTTCCTCTACTGGTCTCTTTCTCTATCAACAAAAGTACACTATGGACCTACTGCATGAGGTTGCGATGGATAATTGCAAAGGTGTTTTTACACCCATGACATCTACTGTTGTTTTTGACCCCTCACCTGATGATCATCTAGTTGACGGTTCGTTATACCGATGCATTATTGGTAAGCTTCATTACCTTTCTTTCACTCGTCCCGATATAGCTTATGCTGTCAGCAAGTTGTCACAGGCTATGCATCAACCGCTTATGTCACATCGGGTTGCTCTTAAGCGGCTTCTCCGCTATCTCCGTTCCACTACTTCCTATGCTGTACACATTGCCAAGGAGAGTGACCGTAGACTGCTTGCTTACTCTGATTCAAACTGGGCGGGAGATCCTCATGATCGCACCTCCACCACTGGTTATGTTATCTATCTTGGTCGTTCTCCTATTTCATGATCTTCGAAGAAGCAACGTTCAGTTTCTCGTTCTTCTACAGAGGCTGAATATCGGGCAGTTGCAGCTGCTGTTACCGAGACTAAGTGGCTCACCCATCTTCTTCAAGAGCTTCAGTTTCCTTTAACTGTTGTTCCGAGAGTTCTCTGTGACACAACACCACTTATATTTGTGCCAATCCTGTTTTCCATAGCCGCATGAAGCATGTGGCTATCGACTTCCACTTTGTCCGTGAGCAGGTTGAGCACAAACAGCTTGAAGTTACCCATTTACATGCTGCGGATCAAGTTGCGGATCTTCTTACAAAGCCTCTTCCACAAGCAGTTTTCAATAAACATTTTTCCAAGTTGGGCGTTGTAGACCTCGATGCCAACTTGCGGGGGCGTAATAACGGCAGTAGCAAGTTATCTCCTTCTGTATAGGACTTTTTGTTATTCTGTTTTTTTAATATCTCTTTTGGTGCTTATCAGATTCCTTTTGTTTAGGATTGCTATTCACATAGGTTTCTCTGTATCCTAGATTCTCTCTAAGTTGTTACATTATTCACAGCTTTTATGTACTACACTTGGCTATATAAAGCCAACCATATAATCAATACGATATATGTTCTTCTTCTGCCTTTATCACTCTTTAACCTTGGCGTAACTAGTAAAGTTGATGCCATATGACCAGGAGGTCACGGGTTCGAGCCGTGGAAACAGCATCTTGCAGAAATGCAGGGTAAGACTGCGTACGATAGACCCTTGTGGTCCGGCCCTTCCCCGGACCCCGCGCATAGCGGAAGCTTAGTGCACCGGGGTGCCTTTTTTTTTTTTAGAGTAAATTGTAGTATTCCACTACATGGGAGATCGATATGTGCTCTTTTTGCATCTTTCTTGTATTGCTTGTACTTCTTTGGTGCTCAGAGTTAGCTCAGACCGCTATCAAACCCTTCTGCCTTGAGGCAAAAGTAAATTTTTTTTTGAAGAGTATTATCATTCGTCTTGGCAAAATCACATTGTAAACTACCCTTCTTTCAACATATTATATACTTATAACATTACATTTCATTTGGAACACAAAATGGTTCCAAATATATGTGACATTATCTACAAATGAAATATTTTAATATTTGTAACAAGATAAAAAAAAGTGCTGGTATCGCGCTTGTGAACAAAGGCAACTGAGCAGAGTCCGAGGAGGAGAGTGACTGCGGCTTTTGACTGTCTCAAGACTTTGTATTGATCCCTAGCAGATTTTAAATCAGTAAAGGTCAAATAACATTACTCTGATATTAGATGCCATTTAATATAAATATACATAATTTGAATTAAAAACAATGAGTCAAGAGTGTGGTTACGTATCAAAAGGTATAGTTAGTTCAAGTTGTAATTCTAGAGGACCCTGAATAAGTTGGACACCATTAAATTGGAATAAATTACTCCAGATGAGTGTTTGGATAATGATGATAGGCTATAATTACATATTTTAGTCGATTATTACATTCCAATTCACTGGAGTTTGAGCTTTAATCGCGAGCGTTTTGTACTAAATGTGTGTTTTATGCCTTGTAGGAGTGATTCCGAGCTATGTAGATGTTATGGAATGAATTCAAATTATCTGGAGCTTTGAAGTCTGAGTAAAAGCCCAAGGAATTAAGCCGGGATCGTGTTCGGGGATCACGGATGATAGTTAAGAACAAACGAAGAATCGAGTAGGCATATTGTGCTTTGTCTAGTAAAATGCATATAACTTTTCGCTGAGAATCCCATTTGGGCTCCAAAATGTATGGTTGGAAATCTAATTCAAAGGGCTACAACTTTCATGTTTTACGTTTTTCCGAATTCCAAACAAAACAAGGTGACAACTGCGCGGCCGCGCACTGGCCGCGCATGTCAGGTAGAACACTGGTCAAAGTGCAGGGTCAATCCGCGGTTGATCCACGGCCGCGCACGTCTGTCCGGGAAAAGTGTCATTTTTCGCGTAGGAGAAGGTACAATTATTTGGGCCCGACCCCACTTGGTATATATACATGGAAAAACGGTATTTTGAGGACTTTTGACACACTTTAGGCCTAAGGAGCCTAAGGAGACGAGAGATTCGACCTAAGGAGGAAAGAACACACTAGGAGCAAGGCGGAGGATTCTTCTACGAGTTTTTCACTTCCTTCTTCCAATTTCCATTATTGGTTATGAATTCTATTATTGTAGTTATGCATACTATTAGGAATAGCTAATTTGTTATCTAGGATTTTGATGGAACCTCTTGGGATGATTTTCCTGTTACGTTAATATAGATTTGTTGTAGTATTTTCTCTATTTGTTCAACTACGTTATTATTGTGGTTAGTTGAAGAGCTCTCAATCGACTGTGCCTATTTAGTGTGTATTACTCGGGAGAGAGTGCATATTTAGATAGTTGTTGAAAAACATCACTCCTAACGTATATGAGGGATCAATACAGAGGGTTTAAAGGTGGGATTAGGGATAACGAAACCTTGGTGCGATCCGAGTGAGCCGTACTTAATGCCAGCTAGCGTAATTCGGGAGAATATGTCTAGTAAATTGTGGTGGTTACTCGGGAGAGAATTACAACACTCAGAGCGCTCATGATCGGTAGAGAATACTTAGGCGAATTTATAAAAAACGTAGCGGAAAGGATTTCGACAATAGGGGAAATCATAACTCTAGACCTCCTTTATCTTCTCTCTAACCCTTAGTATCGTTAGTTAAACACAAGAATCTTAATATCTATAAGTTATGAATTGTTCAAGCTTTTCTTCTTGGTGATTGCGAACAGCTGTAGCTAAGCCTTAGTTCTCTATGGGATTCGACTCCGGACTTGTAAAGTGGATTATATTTGCAACGAGCGCTTAGTCCTTTTTATAAGACATAGTTGGGCGTGATCAAATTTTGGCGCCGTTGCCGGAAACTAACGGTGTAGCTGTAGGCGTACATATTGCTAGGTTTCAAGTTTGAACTTTTATTTATTTATTTATTTTGTTATTATAACTGTTGATTTGAGAAAATGACATCTTGAAATTATGAGAATTTAGGTGTAGATAATTCTACTATTGATCCTCATACATATTGTGAAGGAAACCACCCGTATCAAAATTATCAAAATATTCCCGAGAGCGAGTTATGTACACCAACTCAATCTTATTTGTGGAATGTGTGTGATGGTGAAAATAGTCACTTTTATGGTTGTGATTATATTTCTTATCTTCCCCCAACACCTTACTATGATGGTTCTACCTTTTCTTGTGACGTTAACAGGAACAAAGAACCTGGGGATGCAGACCTGAAGGAGATCAAAGATATGTTAAAGCGCCTTCTGGAACAAAATAATGAAAAAGAATTGCAGATAGAAAAGCAAGAGGCAACTATTCGCAACTTGGAGGCTCAAGTGAGTCAAGTGGTTGAAGCTTTTAATGCTCAGCAAGCCAATTTTGGGGATATGAGCCAAGAAGAGCGTGAATTTGAGGTGCTAATTGAGGAGGTCAGAGTAGAACATCAACAACCTAGCCAACTACAATTTGAGGATGTCGATGTTGAAGAAGTGAGACTAGAGTCAGCCAAGGACATTGAGGATATAAATTTTGTTCACTCTGGTATCATTGATGTTGAGGAAGTTAAAAGTCCTGAAGTTCATGTGTGTGAGTGCATTGGTCCTCACTCCAAACATTTTTCTACATTGTGCTTGGATGATGATATGGAAATAGAGTCATCCGAGCCGATTGAGAAGTCAAGAAATGAGGAACAAGGTGCCTACATTCTGGAATTTTTCTCGCCAGAAAGACATGACTACATACCTCATCTAAAAGCCAAGAAGTGTAGAATAGTACAATGGTTGCTTGGGCAAATTAGATTTGTTCCACCACCCCTGGAGCATAACCAAAAACTTGAAGCCAAATTGGGGGTTCAATTCATAAGCTCGCGGTGGAGGCAAAAAGTGATTCACATCGTGTCACGACATTAAATCAAGCACTTGTTGGGAGCCAACCCAGCTTTACTGCTTTCTTTTATTTTTTATTATTATTTTTTTAATTGTATTATTTTTGTGGTGTCAATTTTTTATTTTCTAGGAGCATGGAAAGCAAAGCTATTGGAAGGATGCAACAGCAAACTAGATGGTTGGAACTAAGTGTGAGGTACTCGCACGAAGGACCAAGCCAGGGAGAAGTCTGAGCACCCCATGAGCTGATAGCGCTTCGGCCTTTGGCCTACCAGGAAGTTTCTTTTACCCTCTTAATCGTTATGATGTGCATTGGGGACAATGCACAATTTTAAGTGTGGGTGGGAGATTGTCTGGGTGACTTTCTATGCTACTTTAGCTGTGTAGTTTAATTGAATAATATTTTTTTTAAAAAGATTGGACTTTTCCCGACGATGGATCTATTAGACAATTTTCTTGAGGGATTTAAGTCTAAAGAAAAAGACAAAAAGATTTTTGGTTAGGTAGTGTAGCAATTACCCCTTGGTTTTTCTTTGTGTCGCGGTTCTTTTCCAAGTGTTTTGTTTGAACTGGGTGTAGTTAGTTTTATTTTTTTTAGGAATAGGAGCCATTGTGCTGTGTTTTGAATTGAAGCAATATCTCTTGACTTTGTAATGCCTTGAGAATAGTGAGTACTTTGGTGTGACGCTTAGGCTCAGTTTTTGACTCTTGTAGAAGTACCTTAAATTGTATGATCTTAACTTTGCTTAACTGCTTTGACTAGAGTGTCTTGATGAGTCCAATCCTAAGTGAGTTATGTGCCATGTGTCTGTAAGGTTTTGTGTTATTCTATGCATTGCATTTGATGTCTAGAACTTGCCCCGTGTGTTTGCAAAGCAAAATAGTAGTTTTGTTCAGTCTTGGAAGTGATATAGGCGTTTCTTTGTTGAGCCAGATATGTATATTTTACCCGCCTAATTGTTATGTATCGTAGTTAACCCCTTTGAGCCTGTAATCCTGTTTCTTTGACAACCTTACATTACAAGCCTTACCCAATTGTTTGAATTAACCATCTATTTGAACCTTTTCACCTCTCATGAGCACTTGAATTGTTATGAACTTTGTAAAAGTTAAAGTGTGGGGTGGTTGGTTTGCTTTTGAGTGTGGTTGGTTTGCTTTTGAGTGGAACTAATGCAATAAGGAGAAAGGTGCACTGTGTTGAAAAAAAAGTAAGAGCCACTTAAATTGGAAAAAAAAAGAAAAAAAAAGTTGTATTGTTGTGAAGAATATTCCTTGATGGTGGTGGCGTTTGATATAATTGTGCTTAAAGAAGTATGAGGTAATATACATTGATGTGAAGGTGGAGTTTTGGTTTGACATAAGTATGGGCTTGAATGTTAAAGTGTATGTATTAAAGTGCTTAGGAAGGTGTAGTCACTCTTATATCCAAATGCATCCTACCCGACCCGTAGCCTACATTACAACCAAATAAAGTCCTACTTGATCCTAGACTGAATGAGCTCGATTAGTAGAGTAGTACACTGCGGGCAAGCCTATGGTGTATCTTTTGTGGAATATGAATGTTATTTCTGGGAGTGAGTGAATTCTTTTTATCTTGAGTTCCTAAGTGTTCTTGGATTTTATTGTGTGGAACTACTCTCTTTCGTTGTGTGAGGGCACTTGATTCATGAAGGAAAGGTAATGTCAGTGACCTCAATGTTAGAGTAAGTGGGTGAGTTTTGAATAATGCGTGGTACTTGTAAGTCAAATCTTGAGGTGAAGATGTTACACTTTTGTGCTTAGTCTATTTTAAATATTCTTGGTGTGATGAGTTAGGAGAATTGTTTAAAAAGGCCGTGTCTATATAAAGTGTAGTTTGACTGCTCAACGACGAGCAATGGTTTAAGTGTGGAGTGTTGATGATAGGCTATAATTACGTATTTTAGTCGATTATTACATTCCAATTCACTACACTTCAGTACAGTTTGAGCTTTAATCGCTAATGATTTACACTAATTGTGTATTTTACGCCTTGTAGGAGTGATTCCGAGCTATGTAGATGTTATGAAATGAAATCAAGTTATTTGGAGATTTGAAGTCTGAGTAAAATCCCAAGGAATTAAGCCGGGATCGTGTTCGGGGATCAACGATGATAGTTAAGAATGAAAGAAGAATCGAGTAGGCATATTGTGCATTGTCTAGTAAAATGCACATAACTTTTCGCTCAGAACTCCATTTGGGCTCCACAATATATGGCTGGAAAGCTCATTCAAAGGGCTAAAACTTTTATGTTTTACGTGTTTCCAAATTCCAAAAATAACAGGGTGAAAAGTGCGCGACCGCGCACTGGCCGCGCATGTCAGGCAGAACACTGGTCAAAGTGCGCGGTCAATCCGCGGTTGATTTGCGGCCGCGCACGTTTGTTCGGGAAAAGTGTCCTTTTTCGCATAGGAGAAGGTATAATTATTTGGGCCCGACCCTACTTGGTATATATACATGGGAAAATGGTATTTTGAGGACTTTTGACACACTTTAGACCTAAGGAGGCTAAGGAAACGAGAGATTCGACCTAAGGAGGCAAGAACACGCTAGGAGCAAGGCAGAGGATTCTTCTACGAGTTTTTCACTTGCTTCTTCCTATTTCCATTATTGGTTGTGAATTCTAGTATTGTAGTTATGCATACTATTATGAATAGCTAATTTGTTATCTAGGATTTTGATGGAACCTCTTGAAGGATGATTTTCCTGTTACGTTAATATAGATTTGCTATAGTATTTTTTTTGTTCAACTACGTTATTATTGTGGTTGGTTGAAGAGCTCTAAATCGACTGTGCCTATTTAGTGTGTATTACTCGGGAGAGAGTGCATATTTAGGTAGTTATTGAACAACATCACTCCTAATGTACATGAGGGATCAATACGGAAGGTTTAAAGGTGGGATTAGGGATAACGAAACCTTGGTGCGATCCGAGTGAGCCGTACTTAATGCCAACTAGCGTAATTCGGGAGAATATATCTAGTAAATTGTGGTAGTTACTCGGGAGAGAATTAGAACACTCAGAGCACTCATGATTGGCAGAGAATACTTAGGCGAATTTATAGAAAACGTAGCGAAAAGGATTCCGACAATAGAGGAAATCATAACTCTAGACCTCGTTAATCTTGTCTCTAACCCTTAGTATCTTTAGTTGTTAATTTACTATTTTAATTTGTTAGTTAATTAGTTAATCACAAGAATCTTAATATCTATAAGTTAGGAATTGTTCAAGCTTGTCTTCTTGGTGATAGTGAACAGCTGTAGCTAAGCCTTAGTTCTCTGTGAGATTCAACTCAGGACTTGTAAACCGCATTATATTTGCAACGACCGCTTAATCGTTTTTATAGGGCATAATTAGGCGTGATCGGATAATAAAACTGAGGAGGGTGTGGTCAAGGAGAAAACTTCGACCGCGTAGAATAATCGTGACATCACATATTCCTCAAGATTTAGTCGGTTATTATTGCTCGCCTTGAAGACTAAAACTTATTTACTCATGTCCGGAGCAATGTGAGTTTCGAGAAAATTGATGGTTTTTCACTTCTTCCATCCAAAATGCATTTATTTGGATTTTGATTCGTCAAAGTCGGTAAAATTCCAGTAAAATTTTAATAAATCATAAATGCAATACCATCCACAAGTTGTGAGAGTAAAGTCATTATACATGTTTTTTTTTTTTTTTTGGTTGACAAAATCACTGTCGGGGAAGGATCTTCTTGGTCCTCAAAGTACAATAAAAATTACTTGTTTTTGAGACATCACACATTTTTTTTTAATAGGCCAAACTATTAGTTAAAGACATTACGTCCAGAAACATATGTTGAGGATATCCATTTTAAGAAGTTTTTCCAAGAGAAAATGACAATGTATTGCCAAGAAAATGTTTAAAATTTATATATATATTTTGTATATATATATATATATATTAATTATATGTTATATACAAAAATTATATAAATTATATATATTTTTTTCGGCTACCAGATATAGATAGCTTCTGGCACGGGCCAAAAGTAATAATACCCCTCCAACCGCAACACCTTGCTTGAAAGCTTGCGCATGCATTTCTAAGAAAGAAAGAAGGCCAAACGTGAATATGCACCAAGAAAATTCAGCACTTTTCTGTTAAGCCAAGTTTATTCGATATGGTCACGACTCACGAAAAGATGATCACAAGCTAATTTTACATTTTAAATAAACTAACTTTAAGTTTCGTTTAAATTGTTACTAATGATCATTCTACACTTAATTTTATTTATTTAATTTGATAATTTTTCGCATATACAACTGTATAATAAGGGGAAAAAAACTTAAATCATCAACAATCAATTTTAAAACAAATTGGATTTCCGTGGCTATGAACACACAACAAAAGTAATTTCTAATGCAATTAATTCAACTCAAGCACCATACCTGCATAATGCAAAAGAGAAGGCTTAACCTCCCACAGAGAACGCAACATTTGAAAGTAGGGTCTGAAACATAAAGCCATTTTCATACAAATTAAAAAACAGGACTATGGGACGTAGGAATAGGAAAGAAGTTGATCTTCACATGTTTATTTTGTCTTGCGCTAAATAATATGAATGGGATACTTCATACTTAGAACTTATCCAGTACCACCAATACAAAAAATACAACTCAAGTAATAGAATTCGACCGCCATGCAGTGGTGAAACTAGGGGTACGTGGAGCGGGTTGGTTCGGTTTTTATCAAACTTAAACTAAACCATTCGATTTTGTCGGGTTTTCATTTTTGGGTTTTTGGGTTACATGAATTGTTTGACCAACCTTTTGATTAAACTAATTAATGATAAAGTAGAGGGTAAATCTTAGCCAAATATAATCAACTTTAGATCTAAGCATAATGGGCATTAAAATCAAAGAGATCGAGTTCATACAACATATCTTAGAATGAGTGAAAGACATAAAATGTAAATAATAAACTTACAACTTCAATATATTATTCCATGTTTGTAAAAGCAAAGAAGACAAGGGATGAATCCTGTTGATAACTATGGGATCTAGCTTTATTGATTCAACAATGGAGATTACAAAGGTTTTTCACCTGGAATATAGACCTCTTCCTTCTTCCCTTGGGGATCTTTTCCGTGTCTTCTGTCTCCCCCCCCCCCCTTTTTTCTCTGCTTTGCCTTCCTTATATATATTGTCAATTTCCTCCTTTTACCCAACGGTTCTTGACCAGCGTGCACTCTCACGATTGTGTTCTTCCTCACTCGCCCCAATATTACATTCTGCCATGTAAGCTTCTGATGGCCTGATCTCGGCCGTAACCGAGATACTCATCGCCACTACGCCTCGTGGGCACGACCATGGCTTGGTCAACCTCTTACAGTTCCTTTTAATGATAACCATCTGATGGTTAGATTTTGACCCATACAGTTAGTCCCTCCGCCCATTGGGGTCGCCTTTTGGCGAGCTCGATGGGCGGACCATGTTGATTCAAGAGTTGAGAGAAATCTGGACATCATGCGAGGGACGAGGTTCTCATGTGAGGTGAAGATGTGATGCTTCAAGGACTTTACCGGACCGTTATGTCAGTTCAGAGATGGATCGTCACGTCGGTTCAAGGTGCCATGAATACCTGTTAAGCGTCATTATGGCGCATGTTTCCCAGGCACCGTATCATTTTTCGTGCCCTTTTAGTTCTTCTTGATTGGCGGCTCTCGGGTTTCTCGCTCAGGACATTTGCGTTCCTATAAATAGGGGGAATCCCTTAGATGATTGTTATGCTTTTCAATTTACCTGAGAGAATTTTACAAACTTCCACCTTCTTCAGCATTTCATACTTCTGCTTGCGTTAGAATTCGACGTGGCCTTTCTCTCTTTTCCTTTATTGTTCTTATTTATTTCGGTCTAGACAGACAAATGGCTGGTACTTCTTCCCAGACTGGTAGATTGGTTGAAGCTCCGGTGCCGGAAAATGACGTACGCCTTCTTGAAGAGGAAGTGGAGGTGGTGGAAGACGAGGGGTTTCCGACGGTGGATGAGATAGTACCCCGTCCGGGGAAGTTAAGGACTCACTTCAACAAACCTGCCGGAAACGAACCGGAGCCTGTCCCTTCCACCATAGATGAACGGCGATTACGGTGCTCAAGGCCAAGTGGGGGAATCCCAATTCATATCGAAATGGTACCGGCGGCGGGGAAGGACATTGTACATTTGCACCGCCTGAGGTACTGCGCCTTTTATGCGTACCCTTTTGTGATCGGGTACATGCTTCCCCTCCCCTCTCTGGTGGTAGACTTCTGCCTCTTCTACGAAGTGTGCCCATATCAGCTTTCTCCGTACGCGTACAAACTCTTCCTCATGCTTATCAAGTACGCAGAGCTTGCCAGATGAGGAATTTCCTTGGGGCACATGCTTCACATCTTTGCCTCTCATTTTCTTCGGGGTACAATGATCCACATGCGCCATCGAGGGACCAAGAGTTTGGTGGTGAAAATGGATGATAAGGCTAATCGCCGTTTCTGGAAACCTACTTCTATGTGCGGACAGAACACCTTGTGGCGGACGCGGCAGGATTTCCAGAGACGTGGAACTTCGCCCGTAAGTTTTTCGTTGTTTATTTATGATTCCTCTTAAGGCGGTCATCGATCGTTCTCCTTTAGGCGATGTTGTTAAAGACTTGTTTTTGCCTTTGCAGCTGAGAGACTACCTTCCCCGCTAGTTAACGTTATCTGCGAGTGGGTGAGCGCGATTCTCCCTCATACAATGGGGATTCATGAGTGGGCGTCCTTCCATGAGAAATATGGGCGTAAGCCTCTCACTGGTGAGTCGGCCCGCTGCAATTTTTCCTTCGTTCTTTGCCTCATGGTTTGGCCTTGCCGCTATATGATCATCTTTCTTTATCGACAGGGAGGGTACGAAGGACGAGGGCTCCTCCGTTCCTATTCCGTCAGCCGAAGGCCCTTGCCCGACCTATGCCGAGAGCCACTGCGCGGCCTGTGCCGAGAGCTACTGCCCAATCTGCGCCTGCGGCCGAAGCCGTTCGTGCAGAGTCTATTCCTCGGCCAGAGACTCTGGTTCCTGCTATCCGTTCAACGAACGAATCTTCCCGTGGCAGTAGTGGAGAGGCCCCGTCGAAGAGACGACGGGTGGTGTTGGAAGTGGCTCCTCAAGCTGAAGCATCTTCGAGGGGCGTCCTTGTCTTGGCGGTGCCCGAAACCGGCGGTGATGCCAACCCGGCCGCAGAGGCTACACCTGTTACAAGTGGTCAACAGGCTGGTGTGACGGAGAGACGGAGTCCCGAGGCTGTCGTCGTTGTCTCAGATGATCCTTCGAAATTCTGGCCGAACCATACTTTTTCTTCAGCCGAGGAGAGGGGAAAAGGCATCATGGTCGATGACTACGAGTCTGAATTCGATCTCGATCCTGATGACATTAGGATGTTCGAGGAAGGCTTTACTCGAACTGTAGTGAGAGCGGGAGGCCCTTCCTGAATACTCGAAATTCCATCGGATCTCAACCTTCTGCAAGACACGGTGGATTTTGTGCTGCAGTTCGACCTTCTATGCTCAGCCGCGGAAAGCGGAGCTCTCCAGGACGTTAGTGACGCCGAGTTGTCACGCGGTGTGGCTGCGATGGGTCTAAGGGTAAGTTCCCCCCCCCCCCCCCATTTTTTTCGCTTGTTGTTGTTGTATTTTTTGTTTTGCTTTGTGACTTTTATCTTTACCAACTCCTTTCCTCCCTTTGTTTTTAGTCTTACATGCTGGAGATCGAGATTGCTCGTAGAGCTGAGACTCGGGCCACAATTTTTCTGAAGATGCTTGAGAAGTATCGGTGGTATTGCAACAAGTGCCGTGAGATGCACGAGCGGCTCAGGGCGGGTACTGGCACCCAATCCATCAGGGAAGAGTTGGAGAAAAAGGATCAGGAGCTGATGCAGTCCATCCGCAAATGCAGTGAGCTCGAGGAGTTGCTCCGTAACAAAGACGAGGAACTAGAGGTGGGCAAAAGGGTTGCTGCGGAGTGCGAGGACCTTCAGGCGAAGGTGTTGTCTCTACAGGTCGAGCTTGAACAGAATGCTACCAGAGTCGAAGCCTTGAGCATTGAATGGATGGGGAAGTTGGCCGAGCTGGAAAAGAAAGTGGCCGAAATGGAGAGTGCCGAGGAGGCTCGGACATCAGCTTTGGCGAGAGCGGCGGCGCTGGAGGACACTATCCGCGTCCTCCAATCTGAACAGGGATCTGAGAGGGCTACAGCCAAGCTGAGGGAGGCGCGGCTCGAGGAGCGTGTTTGTGAAATCGACCGGGAGGCTTCGAGCCTAGGAGACCGGGTCGTGGCACTCGAGGCCGAGAAGGAACAACTGTTGGCCCAGGTCGAGTCTATCTCTGCCGCGGTCACGCGCCGCCTATATGAGTTGTTGGTCCACGCTGACGCTCAGTGAGATATTTATAAGGGTTTGTAGGAGGCAGGGACTGTCTTAGAGGCCACCTTTGAAGATGCCCGGGCAAAGGCACGCGAGGCTCGCGCTACTTGTGGATATGACCCTGCGACTCCGGAGGCTGGGGAGGGCATCGACAACGAGGATGAGCCCCCTTCTGATGATGATGGTGATATCGGGGAGAACAACGGCGGAGATGATGCGGAGTGAGGCTTTTGCCGCATCCTATGTACTTAGTTTAGTTTTCTTTTGTTCTTTCGTTGTTTACTTTCTTTTCCCAAGGGCCCGTTTCGGCCCTTTGTAAGGTGCTGTTGTCGCGCGTGTGTATTTTAATAAAATAGTTGTTTCGCCCTCATTTGTGTATCTTTTGATTTTCACTGTGACGAGCCCCTGACTCTTTTGGTTGTGAATTCGAATTTGCGTGTTTGGGCGAGGTCGAATTTAAAGTCGCCATATTCGGGCGGGGTCTATTTTTGATATATATTCGAATAAGGTTGAAATTATAACCAGTCGTAAATTCGAGCGAGGTCGAACTTTTCTGTTGGTGAAAGCCAATGGCCGTATGGGTGTTATTTCGAGCAAGGTCGAAATTGTAACCAGTCATAGATTCGAGCGAGGTCGTATTCTCTTTTGGCGAAGGCCGATGGCCGTAGGGGTGTAGATTCGAGCGAGGTCGAAATTGTAACCCGTTGTAGATTCGAGCGAGGTCGAATTCTCTTTTGGCGAAGGCCGATGGCCGTAGGGGTGTTTTTTCGAGCAAGGTCGAAATTGTAACCCGTTGTAGATTTGAGCAGGGTCGAATTCTCTTTTGGCGAAGGCCGATGGCCGTAGGGGTGTTAATTCGAGCAAGGTCGAAATTGTAACCCGTTGTAGATTCGAGCGGGGTCGAATTCCCTTGTGGCGAAGGCCGATGGCCGTGGGGGTGTTATTTCAAGCAAGGTCAAAATTGTAACCCGTTGTAGATTCGAGCGAGGTCGAATTTTCTTTTGGCGAAGGCCGATGGCCGTGGGGGTGTTATTTCGAGCAAGGTCGAAATTGTAACCCGTTGTAGATTCGAGCGAGGTTGAATTTTCTTTTGGCGAAGGCCGATGGCCGTGGGGGTGTTATTTCGATCAAGGTCGAAATTGTAACCCATTGTGTTATCTCCGTTGGGGAACATTACTCGTCGTCGTGCTGTTTACGTGTGCATCGGGGCAAATCTTGGTTCGCTTAACTTCGCTTTCATTTGGAGAGTACTGTGCGTTTTCCTACGTGAGTCCCAGTTCGCTCAATTTTGCTTTTATTGGAGAATGCCGCGTGTTTAATGGAGAGTTCCAGTTTGCTCAATTTTGCTTTTAGTGGATATTGTTTTCCGATAGTTGATCTGTACTGTGCCATTTCCGTATTTGTGATATGCTGCGGCTTGGGGGGTTTCGCTCGGTCATTACTTGCGAGATGGCATGCTATGGAACCATTTTCTAGGGTGTTTTAGCGGCGTTTGTCCCTTGTTTGCATACCTATGCAAGTGTTCGCGTTCCTGTTTCGAACCAAAAAGAGTGAAAAACCAAAATGAAATTGTATGTTACCTCGGCTTAGCAAGCCGATGAAGGGAGGAGCGGCGTTGTAAAGTGACACGCTCCGCCTAGTACTTGAATAGTGGTTTCTGATTTGGTAGCCACATTTAGCTTCGCTGTCTAACTGCGTCTAGACTCCCCGTGTGTTGGGCTTACCTCACCCGTTGGGATATCGGGGCCGAGTCCCAGTCCGATATGCGTAAACAAAGGGGAAAATGTCATGCTCTGTTTATAAATCATCCAGCATGCGTGATATGAAATTAAGGCGAGATATGCCTGGTCTTTCAAGGGGTTATGCGGTAGGTTATCATCCCTTCCTCAGGGGTGGAGGTACAGGTCGGTATACAAGGAGAATACACCGCGTGGGATCGCGGTTGTGCCAAGCACATAGTGACTGTGGTTCTACTTAAATTGTGTACATGACTCGCTAAGCCTACCTTTACAGGTGGGGCATGGGTCTCGTATAGACATCGGTCATGATTTTTATTTTCTGTGGAGATCTGACCTAGATTGATACGGTTATTTCAAGAACTTATCTACCATTGTATTTAGGTTGGCGTTGTCATCGAGATGGTGAGGTTGTAACAGCCCGGAAGTAATTGCTTGGCTGGTTCTAGATCTAAAGGAAACTAATGAATTTGACTAAGAAATCCCCACAGACGGCGCCAAATTATTTGACCAAAAAGTATTAAACCTTTTAATTAAACTAATTAATGATAAAGTAGAGGGTAAATCTTAGCCAAATATAATAAACTTTAGATCTAAGCATAATGGGCATTAAAATCAAAGAGATCTAGTTCATACAACATATCTTAGAATGAGTGAAAGACATAAAATGTAAATAATAAGCTTACAACTTCAATATATTGTTCCATGTTTGTAAAAGCAAAGAAGACAAGGGATGAATCCTGTTGATAACTATGGGATCTAGCTTTATTGATTCAACAATGGAGATTACAAAGTTTTTTCACCTGGAATATAGACCACTTCCTTCTTCCCTTGGAGATCTTTTCCGTGTCTTCTGTCCTCCCCCCCCCCCCCTTCTCTGCTTTGCCTTCCTTATATATATTGTCAATTTCCCCCTTTATCCAATGGTTCTTGACCAGCGTGTACTCTCACGACTGTGTTCTTCCTCACTCGCCCCAATATTACGTCTGCCGTGTAAGCCTTCTGATGGCCTGATCTCAGCAGTAGCCGAGATACTCATCGCCATTACGCCTCGTGGGCACGACCATGGCTTGGTCGACCTCTTACCGTTCCTTTTAAAGATAACCATCTGATGGTCAGATTTTGACCCATACATGAATATTATTTCAATCTTATTTTGTTAAATTTTTGTAAAGTAGATATATATTTAGTAAAAATTAAAATAATTGACAAACATATAACTATTAACATATTCTTATAGGAGAATTTTCTTAACAACATATGATTGTTATTTTTTAGTCATCTGACAATAATTTTTCTTTGATGTACACTTTCAAGGTTAACTGAATTTAATAATTAAACATAAAAATTAATATGACACTTATATAATGATATGTTCTATTTAATTTTAAATTGTCGAAATATCATTTCTAATTCGAAAAAGATATAAGAATTTAATATATTTTGACATATGAATATGGAAGAATAAAGAGATTGACGCATTTCAATGACACTTGATAAGAAAGTGATCATACAACCTATTATTTAAAGTTAATAGACATAGAACACTTCATATTTAACTAAATATTACATCTCATAAGAGAATCACAAATATTTCTAGATATTTCTTAAAGAAAATTCTATGAAAATTCTTAAAAGTTTATATCGGGAAAAGGGCCAAATATATCCCTCTATTTTCGGATATTGTCTATATTTAACCTCCGTTATACTATCCGGCCAAATTTATCCCTACCATCAGCAAACTTTTAATAATTACCCCTCAATCCGTCAGGTGACCCAGAATCTCCCAAATTATTTTAATTAAGTCACTTATTCTTATCTTAATCCACTATTTTAAGAAATTACTATTTATGTGAATGCTAAAGGTACTAGACTATACATATTATTCATGGATTTTTAAATTGCTAATGCCCACTTCTTTTCTTGTGATAATGTGTTTGGAATTGGTTTAAAATTTTATTTATTTTTCAATAATATACACACCGTAGAATTCAATGGGTCTATTTATTGTGTATTATATACAAATGATCACCGTGTATGTACATGTATATTCGAATATATTTTGTTATTGTCTGGTTAGTATAGAGTTCGATCGACTAACTTAAAAGTGTACAATGCGTAGGCATTTAATTAAAGCAAAGTTGAATCCGATAGTGTAAATTCTCCAAGGAACTTTAACTTCTATCACTAATACTTGCAAAGTCTCCATACCTTTGGTGCAGCAAATTCATTAAAGTTGGGATGTTGTAAATACTTTTGGAATTTAGACAAGCTACCTAATTTAGATTCTTCAATTTACTATACTTTATTTAATAACCGTTGTATTATTTTAATATTTCTTTCTCTTATTTTTTGTTTCAATTAAAAAAACGTGTAAATTGCCAAATATTTCAAAAATAGTGGAACAAGAAGAAGAAGAAGAAGTGATTTAATTAAAATAATTTGGGAGATTCTGGGTTACCTGACGGACTGAGAGGTAATTTTTAAAAGTTTGCTGATGGTAAGGGTAATTTGGCCGGATAGTATGACAGT
Organism: Nicotiana attenuata; assembly: GCF_001879085.1. NCBI lineage: Eukaryota > Viridiplantae > Streptophyta > Magnoliopsida > Solanales > Solanaceae > Nicotiana > Nicotiana attenuata. The sequence goes on from NW_017671800.1 coordinate 41,091, forward strand.
AGGGATAAATTTGGGCGAATAGTATAGCGGAGGTTAAATATAGACAATATCCGAAAGTAGAGGGATATAGTTGGCCCTTTTCCCTATAAAAATTATATATTTATATGTCGGTTTGGTTCGAGTTTTGTTTACTCTATACCAAACCAAGTCAAACCAAACCTAGTCGAGTCTTTTAATCGGTTTGATTTGACTTTTCGGTTTGGTGCAGTTTTTCAATTCGGTTTGTACATCCCTAAGTGAAACCACAATGAATTGGGCCGGGTTTCAATTGAATCCTATTCCTCGGAATAATAAGGCAAAAATAATTTTCTTTTATATTTATATAAACTTTTGAATATCCTTGATATAAGGGGAAGTTTTCATTATAGTGGGGTGGCAAAGGCTGTTTTAAATAGCATGTTCGAATTTTTTTGAATCTCCTTGTCAAACTAACTGGTTTCGCCGTGGGCTCATGTTTATTTGTTTAAAGTTTAAACCAAATAAAAAAAAAAGGCACTCCTATTAGTTTCATCGCTCAATTTTTATGACTGGAAAATTTTAAAAGTCATCCTTCTATATGTTTTTTCCTATGACGAGCTCCGAGTCTTCTATATTCCCCACACTATAAATCAATTATGACGATCATGCTATAAAAAAATAGTTCAAAAGGAAAAGAATGTGTTCTGTACACATTTTACCTACTGCAGATATGTTCACATGCTTTATTTAAAAAATAAGAAAAAAGAACCATTTTGATGTGGAAAGAATAACAGAAATGAAAATTTGAAAAAGAAAAAGGATAAAAACAGAATAACCGCAAAGATATGAAGGCGTTGGCGCGGCATCATCTAAACACAAATACAGAGGTCCCCCATACAGCGCAGTAACTTCAACTCTTCTCTTTCCTTGAGAGTTGAGTCACGCAACTTTTCCCTCCTCCGCTCTCCTCTCATATCTTTTTCAAGCAAACTCAAAACGGCCAACTGTTTCTTCAACCAACGCCATTGATGAAGGTCTTGTACTAGCAAATCAACACCTATACCACCATATTTGTGTTGTTGTGTTTGTGTGTGTGTGTGTGTGTGTAAGAGAGACAAAGACTAGAGAGCGCAATAGGCATGTGATTTGTGATTTTTTACTTCATCTGTATGTGATTCTGAACCCTAGTTTTTACGCATTTTGGCCTCGCAGATCATCAATTTCACCATCAATTTTAATTTTCCAGCTACTCTGTTCCTTGCGGTTACTCTTCTCTTTGCTTGTTCCGAAGCTCTCAAGGTAAGCAAACGCCAATGCCTTTTTTATCTACGTCTTTTTGCTTAATTTCTCGATCGTGTTTATGATTTATACTTCCGGTAACAGCAAGGACAGAGCTGCATCGCCAATGGCAACTGTGATTCAGGGCTACATTGCGAGACTTGCATCGCAAATGCCAATGTCCGTCCCCGTTGTACTCGAATTCAGCCTGTCAATCCTCTTTCTAAGGTATTTTTTCAAACAGATTATGATTTTCGAAGAGTTACCTGTACTGTCTATTGATGTATCACTGGAATTTCTATATAAATGATTATTGAATGTTATTTTGAATTTTCATTGTAAAAGATTGAATAAAATTGTAGGTGAAAGGATTGCCGTTTAATCGGTACTCATGGTTGACAACGCACAATTCTTTTGCCAAACTGAAAACGAAGTCCGGGACAGGAAGTGTAATATTAGCTCCACTGAACCAGCAGGACTCCATAACCGAACAGCTAAATGTAAGTTTACTAACTAAACCCTACCGCTTCCTTCAACCCTACAAAAAAAAGGGAGAAAAAAAGAGATGGATGTTGAACAGCATTCGGACAAATTATGTTAGTAAATATGCTGGGAGAAACTGTCCTTTGAATCAACTATGAGATAATTGTTAATTGCATTGGGAATTGTTTATTTTTCTATATATCAAAGTTCTTGAGGTATTATTATTCTTATTGCTTTTATTATTTTGTAATTAATTTATGTCTCTGCGTGGCACATGGCTAAGTTCCAAAGTTGAGAGAGTCAGCCTTGTATGAGTTGTTAGCTGTTGCTGCCTCTTATTGATTTTTGTGTTGCTATGCAATTTGGTACGTGGACTTCATTATATTATGCAACGTTAGGCATGGGCTAGAAAAATGTCAGATTTGAAGGAATGTCACAGAGGAGAGAGATTACTTTTCTCTCTACATATACTACTTATCTGAATTTGTGAGTTACTATTAGTGGCTGTTGCTAATAATTAAAGTAGTTTTTGGCCCAATGCTACCGTTTTGTTTTGCAAGGATTAAACTAATAATTAAAGTATTTTTTGGCCCACTTCATTATATTAAAGAACTTGTGAGTTACTACTCATTTGTTTTCTTCTGCGATTTGGTTAAGAATGCGTTGGAAAGCTTTATTTGCTGATAATGGGTGAGGTTCTCTTTAAGGTAAAGTAGGTGGGTTGTGACTGCTTGCTTTCTTAAGCAGACAACATCATTAATTGAATAAAGATAAGGTTCTTTTAGCTTCTGAGTCCTGGCCGGACTTCTTTTTCTCTAGCAGAGCTATCAACTAGGTTTTGTTGGCTCATAAATATTGTGCAGAACACCCTTAGTCGGTTAGTCCCTAGTTCGATATTCAAAACAATTCATCAAAGGATGAAGGTAGGGTATAAATAGGATATTAAGTTCACCTACCTATGTGTTGGGAAGCGTGTGAGGCTAATAGAAACAGAAAAATATTTAGAAGAGAAAAGCAATAAATTGTACAAGACAAACAAGATTTATTTGGTTCGGCAATTTTTACCTACTCCACAGCCACACAAAGAATAACTCTTTATTGAAGAGAAAGAAGAAGTTGAGGGGATGATCTGCAAATGAAAGTGCAGACCCCTTTTATAGGCATACCGATGTAAGCGCTTAGATCATAAGAATGCCGACGTAAGCGCTTAGATCAGCATTCTTATGATCTAAGCACTTATGTCTGCATTCTTATAATCTAAGCATTTACGTCAACATTCTTATGATCTAAGCGCTTACGTCGGCAGGGTATTCAAATGCCTATAAAAGAAGTCTGCATTTTCCAGAATCCAAAATCTTTTCCATTGAACTTGTCAATCTTAACTTTCCTTTCTTTTGATGCCATTTTTCACAAAAAAATAAATAAATTATGTCAATAGTGCCTGTACCAATACCGTACTTTTCTACCAGAAATACATTATTTGTGCTCTGATACCAGTTGTTGGGAAGCGTGTCAGGCTAATAGAAAGGAAAAAATATTTAAAAGAGAAAAACAATAAATTGCACAAGATAAGACAAGACAAGATTTATGTGGTTCGGCAATTTTTGCCTACTCCACGACCACACAAAGAATAACTCTTTATTAATTGAAGAGAAAGAAGAAGTTGGGGGATGATCTACAAATGAAAATGCTGACCTTTTTTATAGGCATTTGAATGCCCTGCCGGCGTAAGCGCTTAGATCATAAGAATGCCGACGTAAGCGCTTAGATCATTAGACTATGCACACGGTGGAAACTAAAATATCAATCCTTATCTTCCCCTATACCTGCATAGTATTAAAATTTCATCCTCGCCTTTGTGTTTTTTCCTAAAACTGTCGCTAAGTGCAGATAGATAAATAGAAAAGAATCATTATACCTACAAATATATATATAAATACAAATAAGGCAATAGGATTTTTACATACAAAGTAACGTAGAACTATGAACATTTGAATTTTTTTGAATATAATCTTCACCTATTCATACCCGTAGTGGGTACCACAATTTTAACATTTAAGCTCTCAGCACTTACCTATTACCATTGTTCTCAAAATACACTTTACTTTGAAGTTGAATTGGTGCTAATATCTAGGGATCGAACAAAGACTGCCAATCCTACATTTCTCCAACACTTAAATATTGACTTGACTTGATTCTTTCTGCTTCAGTCCATTTGTTTTTGACTTAATTTGATTCTTAGTGTTTGATGACTCATATAAACGCTAAACGTGTCAAAAGTGTCATGACATTTTGGTGAAATTGGCTGTCGCAGAGAAAATGTAAAACACTAGTGTCTGCAATATCTACTTTTTCCTACTATGTGCTTCTCTATTAAAATGTTTGAAATTTGTGATTTAGAAGACATGAACTGCTAGCTCTGACGGGTTTTCAAATTGTATATGTGGCTGCTGATAAGCTTCTTTTCACATGAATTGGCACAGAATGGTGTTAGAGGTTTAATGCTTGATATGTATGACTTCAACAATGACATCTGGCTATGTCACTCATATGGAGGGAAATGCTACAACTATACAGCTTTTGTAAGTTCTCATGAACCAGTTGATGTATCACTAAATAACTTCCATACGTTTGGCACGTTTACGGGTATGAAGTTGTTCCTACCTTTGGCATAAAAGCCATTCTCGTCCTTGGAAGCTTTGTGGAAAAGTGGATATAACTTATTTCTCCCTCTTTTACATGTAATTTCAGTAATATTCATGAAAGTTTTGATGGAAATTGGAGAAGAATTGTTTATCTTCTCATTGATCTGCAAAATTCTAGCTTCTTATCAGTTAAAGTTGTTTGCTTTCGAAGCTGATGTGGAAATTTTCTGTCAGCAACCTGCAATCAATGTCTTGAGGGAGATAGGAGTGTTTCTTGAAGCAAACCCTTCTGATATTGTTACAGTCATAATTGAGGACTATGTTAGATCTCCCAATGGCCTAACAAAGGTGTTTGATGCGGCTGGGCTTAGAAAATTCTGGTTTCCAGTTTCTAGGATGCCTAAAAATGGTGGAGAATGGCCAACTGTAGATGATATGGTCCAGCGCAATCAGCGATTGGTTGTCTTCACATCTAAGTCTGCCAAAGAACCTTCAGAAGGCATTGCTTATGAGTGGAGATACTTGGTAGAAAACCAATGTGAGTTCATTTTTAACTTATCTTTAAAACAAATGCGAGCTCTTTTTCTTATCTTTTCTACTAAATTCTTTGGGGGAAAAAAATGAAAAACATAATCAAGTAAAAGTGCATTGGATTTGCAGATGGAAATGGTGGCATGAAACCTGGTTCTTGTCCAAATCGCGCAGAATCATCTGCTATGGACAATAAGACTAAGTCCTTAGTCCTTATGAACTACTTTCCTGATGCCCCAGATTTTGCTCAAGCTTGCAAGCATAATTCAGCCCCACTTATTGACATGATGAACACATGCCATGAAGCTGCTGGTAAGAGGTGGCCTAACTTCATTTCTGTTGATTTTTACAAGGTATGCTTGTTGTTTGAACTGACTAATCTGTGAATTTAGTTGTAATAAGCCTTTATTCCTCTCTTCTGCTAACTTCACTGAACGTGGACTTTGCAGAGAAGTGATGGAGGTGGAGCCCCTGAAGCTGTAGACGTGGCAAATGGACATTTAGTCTGCGGATGTACAAACATTGCCTCTTGCAAGGTTTAAATGACCTATTAAACTATCTTCGTTTCCCCTAGTACACTTTGAAGCCATTGATAGTAATTTTAGGATTCAAAATATGGAACTTTGTGATCCAAGTCGTTAATTCAATTTGCAGGAGCACATGACTTATGGGATATGTGAGCTGCCTGAACCAAGCATTTCTCCAATAACACCAGCTGCTGCAGCTAAAAATGAAACGAGCTTTTCAAATATCAATTGCCAACCAAAGCTGCAATGGTTGTTGGGGACAGCATTAATGTCTTTTTTCTTGTTGTAAGTGAGTACCAAACAGCCTATCCAAGTTCAAATTTGTTTCACCAAGTAGTATGGATTAGATTTTACTGCAAGCATATGTCGTTATTTGTAGTAGGTCATTATGATAACAATCAGACAAATTAGGTAGCAGTAACATTTTGACTTCTTTCGGCGTGTAGAAAATTGGAGCTAAGGAGTTTGGATGGTGTGTGATCAGTCGTCACTATACTTTGTATCTTTCCTGTGGTAAGGCGGCGGATGTCAAGTGTTAACGTGAAGTTAGTTTAGCTTATGCCATGGGTATTTGGACATGAATAGAACAGGTTGGTGAAATTCTCTACTTTTAACTGACTGGTGCTTCAGTTTGTTTCGATTTGTCATTGCGAAAATGCAGGACATCGAAAATGATTCTACACTGGGGACCAAATAAGAACGAGAGGTAGAATGGGAGTCTAATCACAACCTTTTGCATACGCTGGGGACCAATTTGACAACTCAATTAAACCATATAAGATAGGGCTTGATTTGACGTCAAGAAAAGCAATGTTATAGGATGAGATTTTGCTGTTCACTTGTCTACTGCAGACAATATGTCCTTATACAACGTTGTCCTATTGAAATGATGTATATATTAGGACATCATACGCAGATAGATTAATATCATCTCCTATCAGATCATCAAGCCTAGCATAAGTTGCAGAGAGAATAAGATTAAAACTTAAATATGAATAGCCATTTCAATGTCGAAAATCTTATCCATCCTTTTCATAAAATAAACTGTCAAACTGGTCCCGAAGTCATGGGATGTGTTGTTATTTTATACCAATCAGTCCAATTTATTCCAAATCTATGGCATCCAGCGGCTAATGTCGATCATATGTTTTTCCAATTTTGAAAGAACACTTGACTTGTAAAGACCCTCTATTTCTAGATGGTTAGTTTGAACTTCACATATTTTGGAAAAAATGAGAAAAATACCAGGAATCTTGTCACGTGAAGACCAAATAGTTTTTGAGTGTAGGTTCCGAAAATACTCCTTTTTAAAGGTCCGTGCAAGTAACATCTTCTGGAATTTGAAGATACCTGATTTCTGTAAGACATCAGGACCAGATAAGAAGGGTGCTTAAGATGGGGAAATAAAAGCAACCTATCCCACACATTGATGCCCATTTTTGAGAATTTACTAGATTTAATCCAGATTTGGCAGAAAAAAAGAGTTTTCAAAGTTGGCCCATGTCTTTGTTAGGTATTTCAATGGAAAAGAAAACAATTTTTGAAGTAATGGAAGTTCTTTACTCAACAACAAAATGGAAATTGAAGACCCAAAAAAAAAGGCACTTAGTCAGTTACTCTTCAACCAGCAAGTAAACGTCTGGCACTTATGGGCTAAACGTCACTCTCAAAAATTAGAGTATGCTAGTGAAAATCCGTATACGATGTGTTTGAAATTATTCTATCAAGGGTTTTTTATCTTGAAGAATTAAGCAAAATAGTCGCTCACTCAACCGTTTAAATTTATAATAATTTGTGGATATATAATATGTGGATCAAGCATAATATACATATAATCTTGTGCAATTATTGTACATATAATTTTTTTATATATTTAGCGAGCAGATGTAGTTATTTTTGGACGACCGGCTAAATATGTAACTTGTCCGTCAGTATTCATCTAAATTTGCACGTTAAAGGTCTTAAATTCGGAGAATTGGGCTCAAGATCTTGGATCAGGCCAATAATTGTAGAACCACGCCCATCCAAATAAGACATACGACCCAACGAAAAATGAGCCAAGAGCATTGTCCTAAAGAAAACGATTCGTGCTCCTCTTAACCTCTATCATGAAATGCTAGTTGATAAATGATGAAAAGTGCATATTTTTGAGTATATTTGCATATTAATTCTTGTGTGTGTCGCGGGAGATTACATGATTTTCGAAGTGAAATATACTCATTATGTGTTTCTTATGTGTAGGAACGAGTTTGGATGATAAATGATCAAAAGATGACAATTCGACACAAAAAGAAGAAATTAAAGGAGTGGGAGCTCGTCTACTCTCGTGCGTGGCACGAATTCGGACGCGAAAAAGGAGAAAAATTAAGGCACAAAACAGCGAAGTGAAGCAAAGGCACGGAGCGCTTCGCGAAATGGAAGAATTTCAAAAGCTGCATCCGCGTCAAAGTCCGCTTCTAGACGCGAAGGCAGACGCGGATTCCAGCTCTCCCATCCGAAGTTGGATTGAAGAATTCCGCCCCTCATCAACCCTAGGTCATATAAATACATCCTAAAATACCACTTTGGAAGAAGAGGCACTACTTTAGGGTTAGACAACACCCTTGGAGGCAAGAACACGCTAGGAGCAAGGCGGGGAATTCTTCTACGAGTTTTTCCTTCCTCTTCCTATTTTTCATTGTTGGTTATGACTTTTAGTATTGTAGTTTTACATGCTATTATGAATAGCTAATTTGTTATCTAGGGTTTTGATGGAACCTTTTGTAGGATAAATTCTTGTTATTTTTATATAATTGAGTCGTAGTATTTTCTCTATTTGTTCAACTACGTGTTTGTTGTAGTTAATTGACAGGATCCTCAATTAGCTGTGCCTATTTAGTGTGCATAACTCGGGAGAGAGTGCATATTTAGGTAGTTGTTGAACAACATCACTCCCAAAGTATAAGAGGGATATATAACTGCGGGTTTAAAGGCGGGATTAGGGATAACGAAGCCTTGGGTGCAATCTAAAGTGAGCTGTAATAAACAAAGCCAACTAGCGTAACTCAGGAGAGTGCGTCTAGTAAATTGTGGTAATTACTCGGGAGAGAGTTACGACAGTCAGAGCGCTCATGATCGGTAGAGAATACTTAGGCGAATTTATAGAAAACGTAGCGGGAAGGATTCTGACAATTGGGAAAATCATAACTCTAGACCTTCTTAATCTCGACTCCAACCCTTATCCTTGTTAATTGATAGTTTTACGGCTTTCTAGATTTGTTAGTTAATTAGATAAAAAAATATTATAATCTTTATAATTAGAAAATTGTTTGGACTTGGGTTTCTTAGCGATATTGAACAACTATAGCTAAGCCTTAGTTCTCTGTGGGATTCGACTCCGGACTTGTAAACCGAATTATATTTGCAACGACCGCTTAGTCCTTTTTATAAGGCATAGTTGGGCGTGATCACTAGTCACTCTTCACTTTTCAAGAGTCTAATCAAGTGAATTTTCATTGACATTTTAAAATAAACATTTTCCTCCAATTTGATATGTATAAAACTGCAACATGTTGTACATATCTATTATTTTTTGAACAGTTAAATCAAAATTTAAAATGAATTAATTCTATAAGTACACACTTCACATAATGAATACTTATCCGCAACAGCTGTTTTATATTAAACAAATCATTTTAACTGACAGGCCACTTCTAATTGTGAAAGTGAGGTAAATTATAATCTCCAAAGTGCTTAAATTAAAAGCAAATTGTATTAAGTTAGGAAAAGGTTATCCTTTAAGGAATACAATACATAAGGTTAGTGGCTCAAGGCACCGTCAATGGCTGAAATATCACGAGTTTCAAAGTTTAATTTCTTAATTATATGTATTACCTGCAGGAAACTGAAGTAAAATTTTCTTCCTCTGAGCAAGGCTCAAAATTCGAAACTAATTAACACTTTTACTTGATTAATCCTGAAAAGTTAATTAGTAAGATATTAAGATGATCAGACTCTGTAGGTTGGTAGGGTGTAAATGCAATCCTGTGGGAGAATATGTTTCATGCATCGTGACATAACCAAAGAATATTCCTATTTTTATTCTAAAACTACTTTACTTTCATGTCTTATCTCTACAAAACATCCAAATTACATCCTCATGGTTTCTAATTAAATACATTTGATGGAGAAAGATGGGAATAAATAAGGAAAAGATTATTTAAAGAAGTGGGGCGAATGACTCGATATTGACTTTAATTAGCATCTTGTTCTGACCTAGTTAATAAAGTAGTAATAAGACATTTTTTGATTGGACAATAGTATTTACTCAATTATTTACTCAAACTCATGATACTGTGGTTTGAATTGTGATTTCTTAGTTACTTGAATTTTCTTCCGTTTTCCTTAGTATAGGGCCTTATTTACTTGTTATTGTTATTACGTTTCATCTATATTTTGGTTCTTATATCGTTGTTATTATTTCTATATTTTCTGTTGATGGTACGGATATATTTGTCTCTTTTCGTCTTCTAGAACCGAGGGTCCTTCGGAAACAGTCTCTCTACTCCCTCGGGGTAGGGGCAAGGTCTGCGTACTCACTACCCTCCTCACACTCCACTTGTGAGATTTCACTGGGTTGTTATAATGAAGTTTTACGATATTTGATGACCTAAAAGATGACTGCAAGTAATTATCAATAAAAAATAAAATTAGTAAACTGAAAATAAGATAGATCATAGCTACAATAGATTAAGATACACTAGTAGTGTGAAAATTATTTGCTCTATCCCCTATTTGTAAATATAAGTTAAATATAATGGTATTAAGAGAATAATAAAATTTAAGCACTTCACTAATGTATCTTAATAAAAAAGATGGCCAAGTTCAAACAAAAGATGGCAAGGTCATTTATCGCAAGAATACGAATTTTCGCATATTCTCCTCCTTTTTGCCACAAAATTTATACATATACATCAGAATAAACATCTCATATATCTCCACAACGATAGTATTCTAACATGATTGGACAAAAACAATATTATCCTTAGTACTAAAATTGCTGAATTGTTAGTTTACAAATACGTCACAAAGTGGGAATTATAGCTGCCCACACAATTCATAGTGGAGAAAGAATGTCTACATTCTAAAAATCCATGATTTTCCAAAACATATTCTTGATAATAACTATAGATTATGCGTATATTGTTACTGTTATTAGCATGTTGGATTTAATTATATGCTTGCTTTTAGGGCGCATGATTTGAGAAAGTTGAATGTTATAGTCAACTTGCAAATGAAGATTTTATAAATTCATGACATTGGGTTGCTTAGCCAGCAAAATTATCCCCACCTTTTTCGGAGCACAAATTTTAACACCAAATTATATTATAGTCTTTGCCCATTCTTAGATAGGTTTGACCACATGGCTTGCCCTAGTTTCACCTCAGTTTTTTCGAGGGAGTATCGATGTTGCTCGAAAAATAAAAAAATACTATTGAAAATGTGTTGAATTCTCCATTATTTTTTAGGACGATGTATTCAGGGGCGGTCCTTTCCTAAAGCACTGTTTTAAGCGTTATAAAAAAAGTTATGAGTGAAATTTTTTGATCTGTTTCTTTAACAAATATAGAGATGAAGAATTCGCAACTGATATAATTTTGCCAAGTAAATTGCATTTAAATGAATATTAAACTCGAATTTCGTAAGAAACGTGTGATATATAGAAAGAAACAATTTGATGAGAATGTTAATAATGACATCTCAAAATCTCTCGAAAAGTCTTTTAGAGTAGATTACTTTTTATACATAATGGACAAGACTATTTTTTCACTTCAAAATAGATTTGAATAATACGAAGCATATAAAAATATTTTTGATTTTCTATTTAGTGGTTAATAGCTGAGATCGCTAGATGATGGAAATTTAATAAAAATTACCTTAGTCTTGAATATTACTGGAAGCATAATAATCAATCCAATATAATGGTTTAGATTTATTTTTTGAATTAAAAGTATTATGGAAAATAAAAAATATTACATAATTTTTTTCATTTACTTTAGTTTTGATGGCCAGAATTACCTCATTAAGGTACGTGCAATGGCCCGACTAAGCGAAAAAAAAAGAGGTTTTTTCCTATCTATACCATATATGAAACCTTATTACCAAAATTTTGCATATTTCCATTATTACCCGCTATGTTTATATTTTTCCTACAAAATTTATACCATTCATTAAATACTCATATTAAGAGCTGATTTCTTCCAAATTAGGCGCCTACAAATCTGGGATAAATATTTGAATAACTTATTCCTTCCAAATTAGGCACCTACAAATTTGGGACTAAAATATTTTTTCATATTCACATCAGATTCATCCCCACTACTAACTGAAAATTCAGCAAAAATCTCTGCGTCCATCTCCAAATCAGGTATCAACTCTCCGTCATTGATCCGAACAAAAAGGTCATCAAAAATCAATACTGTCGAGCAAATGCTGAGTTTGATGCTGATTTTCTCTGATTTTTGGGGCTGTTTTCGCTGGATTTTTGTTGCGTTTGATGATTTTCATGGGTTTTTTCATGGCTGAAGTTGGACACAAATTTTTAAGGAGCCCAGAATCAATCTATTCTCATCAGGAGAGGAGAACGAGAACAAGAACATTCTTCATGATATTTGATATTGATACAGGAGAAGGCACTGTGAGTTGAGGCATTGGTACATACAGTTATACACTACCACCGATCTCTATATTTACTACAGAAAAACGCTTACCCTTTTGGAAAAGATAATGCCTTTTTCCTCTAAAACCATAAAACAAAAGAAAGGAAAAAGGATTTCTAATTTCCAGGGCGAAAGAATACAATCATAATGAAATTCAAGCATCTTACTGACCACAAA